>NC_039259.1:10362147-10626224 GCF_003368295.1 Carassius auratus | reverse complement strand
ACCAAAACCAGTTTGCGATTGGACAAACCAGGTCTGCTTTCGCTGAGACTCTTCCTCCACAGAACGGTAGAATCTTACCTGATGTTTGATAGAAAATAAATATCTTAATTAATACATTTTTAGCATGAATTTGATTATAGTTATTTGTATGTTTAAAATATAATTTCAATGATAACACATTTCACTACCAAAGTTTCACATGTTAAAAAAGCAATCTGAGGGTGCAAAAAAATAAATCTAAATATTGAGAAAATAACCTTTAAAGTTGTCCAAATTAAGTTCTTAGCAATGCATATTACTAATCAAAATTAAGTTAATGGAACATGGTTTTTACTTAAAATCCTAATGATTTTTGGCATGAAAGAGAAAATCTATCATTTTGACCCATACAGTGTATTGTTGGCTATTGCTACAAATATACCTGTGCTACTTATGACTGGTTTTGTGGTCTTGGGTCACATTTACCCTGGAACGTCACCCTGTGTCAAGTGCTGAGTGAGGCTAACTCATTTCTCATGCATTGTCATTAAAAAGTAAATAATATTGCAATTTTTAAAAAACCAGTTTTCTTTTTTAATATACTTTAAAATCTAATTCATTCCGGCAATCATTACTCCAGTCTTCAGATGTCACTTCAGAAATCATTCTAATATGCTCATTTATTATTAATGTATTAGCAACAGTTTTTGCTGCTTTGTGATTGAGATACTTTTCTCAGGATGTTTCTGATGAATAAAAAGTTTACAGCATTTATACAGTAGAATAAAAGCTTGAAGTGAGAGAGGAAACAATGAACGATGTGTGAGATTCATCAAACGCTTCTGTCTTTGTTTATTGTCTGAAAGGCTTCACTGTCTGTTTTGTCTAGGTTGTTTATTCAGTCAGTAAAGAGAACCTGATGACTCTCTTCCCAAGATTTTAAAGACAGATCAATCTAAAGAAGCAGACTCTCTTACCAAATTTCATTTTCCATGCGTGAAACTCCATGTCCTCCAGAGAAAGACTGGCAGCACTGGCAACAGCCAGAAAAGCAGCGGCAACAACAAAACCTCATCCTCTGCACCGAGAAAGAGAAGACACGAGTGTGAGGTCGGACAAGAGGTGCACGAGATAAAACAGAACTGAGTGTCTAAGTCACTGTTTCATTTCTTCTGTACTCCCCACATTTTTCCTCCAGCAGTACTTTTTTTTTTTTTTTTTTTTTTAATCTGGTTAAACCTGAAAAACCTTACTTGTGATGGTAAGTAGGATATACATTTCCTTGATGTCAATCACCCGGTGTGTCAGTGTTTGGCAGAATGAAGATGTGAGATATAAATAGGTGTTTTCATAAATGAACACACTCTATCTTTAAGCATGCACAGTATACTCTAATAATATCATTCAATAAATAATGAACATATGCAGTAATCCTTATGAGGTCATATTATAGGATCTATTTTATGCAAATGCAGTTGTTTACCAATAAAAACTGTATCTGTTTCAAAAAACAAACAGGCTGCATAGACTTTTCTCAAGACAACCACCCCCCCACCCCAGGACCTCAGCTCCTCTAAACTGTAGTACTGTTTTACTTTCAGTTATTGTATTTTTATGAATTCTGTCAGTCACTGACTGATGGAAGGAATAGAGGCCCGTGTAACCTTCTGTCTATTGAAAGTAAAAACGTATGCATGTTACACGTATGCATCTCACAAAAAAAAGTCTTGTGATTTGGGTTCCTGACTATTTAAAGAACCTTTCAGTTAAAAAAAGTTAACCATGCGAATCATCATCAGTTAAAACAAGCCAACACTTGTCTATCAGCTTGGTATTGTAGTGTTCTCTCGGGGGGAAAAAAAACAGATGAAGACTTGGTTGCATGATTTTAATGAGGAAAAGTCTAATGTTTTGGATTCCTGATGATTTTAAAGAGCTATCTAGTTAAAACAAGCCAAACTGAAGCATTGTGTTGATTGTGAATTATGAAGAGGAAATATTGGAAAAGACCAAACAACCACAAGAATGAGAGTTTCATGATCAAATATAAAACCACATACATTTTATTCCGGTACTTCATACTAACATAGTGTTTTCCTAGTTTAGGGGATTTGAAAATATAAACAACAGCTGAAGTTAGTTCATTCAAATTTTGGAAATTGTAATTAAACTAAAAATATGATTATGAGGTATTCTTGTACAATCAGTCAAACGGTCCACATTTCCTTTTCTCCCTTCCGTTGTCCGTGTTCATCTTCCCTGCAGAACATAAGAAAGTAATTTTATCCTTAATTGCAAAGTAATCATTGACATGTATTTATTACATTTAAACCTATGTTTTAAATGTCCATAGAAACCTTTTTACAGGTAAATGAACTTGCACCAATTGTGGTGAACTGACTAAAGCCATGAAATCATATAAGTAATGAACTCACCCATTAGACCAGAGGATAACTGGCTGCAGTAGCGATGCCACATTGGTTGCTCTTGTTCCTGGACATCATGATGTAGCCCTTGTCACCCCATTCCCACACCCCAGCTAAAATCACAGAAGTTTTGAATGTTTACATATAGTTTTACTCCTTGCTCAGCAACGTACTATTACTGCTTCATCAACATGTGCTTTTTTCTTAACCTGTTCTTGACGATCCAATAGTCCTCTCCATTTGAACTTCCATAACCAACAGCCAGGACACCATGATCTAAGTCAGAGCTGCTGCAGTCAGGCTCATTGTAGATACCTACAAACATGATTTATGAAATTAGACAACACATTTTGAATTCAAACCTGAATAAATAATGAATAAAATGTCAAATGTAAAACCCAGGACCTAAAAAACAAGTGATAGCATTTACCTGATTCGTAGAGCTGAAAGCTGCTGTGTCCAGCATCGATTGCAACAGATATAGGGCCGATTGTGGCAACAGCCTCCTGTAGAGCACTTTCATCCCCACTGGTGACATCAACATATCCTGTGCATGTGGCACCCACATTGCTCGGGTTATAACGGCACTGATCATCCTGTGAGGAGACAATTGATGAGCTTTTAAATGAAATTTAAATGAAATCATTTAAAAACTACAACAACGACAAGGTGAAGTACTATGGTCAGACTCAAACATCATTACGACTTACAATGGCCTCATATGGATAGGACTCCTCTGTATCCAGACCCCCATTGGATTTAATGTACTGGAAGGCCTGGTCCATTAGTCCTCCACCACAGCCCATGTTCCCAAAAGAACCAGAGCAGTCCACAAGCTGCTGCTCACTCAGAGACACCAGTTTTCCTGTCTTCTTGAATGTCTGACCCTCCAGGGAACCAGTCTGAGAGACAAAAGAAGGATGAATACATGCAAAGAGGTTAAGAATGCTGACCTGAGCTATAAACATTAGCCATATAAGATCTGTTTGTAAATGTTAAAATGTGATTCTTACTGCACTGAAGGCCCAGCATGATCCACAATCCTTCTGGTCTTTAACATCGGTCACGTATCCCTTGTCCCTCCAGTCCACAGAAGTGGGCACCACAACAGCATCCTTCAGCCGGAAGAATGTAGCACCACCACGGGCCTTAGTGTTATTCATGGAGCCAAGACATCCATGGAACGCCACCTGTCTGTATTCCTCATTGCTCTGAGAGAGGATGGGAGGAATGTGATGAAGTTTCATGTAAAGCAAAATTAATTAATTGAATAAGATTATTAATTATATATATATATTTGTTTAACTATATTTCAAATATATTAAAAAAGATATAATAGAAAAAAAATTTAAAATACACTTCACATTCAGCATCAATTTTCTAACTGATTATGATGATAATTATAATGACCTCTTTGTGTGTGTGTGTGTGTGTGTGTGTGAGAGAGAGAGAGAGAGAGAGAGAGTGTTTTAATTTTTACCATGTCAGCATAGTACGTCATGCCAAGCCTGTAGGTTTTGATGCCCTGATCTGCCATCATGTTGTGCACCAAAACCAGTTTGCGATTGGAAAACCAGGTCTGCTTACGCTGAGACTCTTCCTCCACAGAACGGTAGATCTTACCTGATACACACAAGCAGCTGATGACTCTCTTTTCTCAAGATTCTGAAGATAGATAAGATAGATAAAACTAAGAAGCAGACTCTCTTACCAAATTTCATTTTCCATGCGTGAAACTCCATGTCCTCCAGAGAAAGACTGGCAGCACTGGCAACAGCCAGAAAAGTAGCGGCAACAACCAAAAACCTCATCCTGCACCGAGAAAGAGAAGACACGAGTGTGAGGTCGGACAAGAGGTGCACAAGATAAAACAGAACTGGGTGTCTAACGTCACTGTTTCATTTCTTCTGTACTCCCCCGCATTTTCCCTCAAACAGTATTTATTTACATCTAACCTGAGAACTTACTTGTGATGGTATGTAGGATATAAGTTTCCTTGATGTCAGTCACCCGGCCTGTCAGTGTCTGTCAGAGTGACGATCTGAGTTTATATAGGCGTTTTTGGTGTCTCTGATCAGGTGCCTGTCATAAACCCATAAAACAAATAGTGATGCTGAGTGCAAAAGAAAAAAAAGGGAAATTACGTAACAGCAATTGTATGTGGCTTGTAAGAGTGTAATGCTGGGGAACACTCTGTGTAGAAGGAAATTTCCTGTAAACAACAACTGGAGATTCTTTTCTTCTTTCTTTTAATCTTTCAAATTGTATTTGTTTGATTGTGTCTCAGCAGTATGTGAGTTCTGATTTTATTATTCAAGGCAATGTCAGCAGTCATACCAATGACAACACTGCAAAACATCGCTCATAAATATTTTGATGAAGTTGCAAATTTTCTGCCTCTTCCAGTAACAAACTGCATGTGACACACTCTTTCAGAAACAGTATGCCTGTGTATATATGTGTCTATGCCTATATGTGCTTGTATGACTTAGCTGCATGGCCTGTGAGGAAACATTTTGACATAATAAAAAAAGAAAAGAAAACTGTAGAAAAAATGTACAGGTAATATAAGCATAATTTTAAACTAAAATAAAATTTCCAAACATGTTAAAAATAATAATAATAATGTCACAGAGGGGTCTTCTAAAGGAGCTTAATTTGCAGTAAAGACAGGCTTACTGTACATTTTTCAGTGACAACAAAGGTCTATGCCATTGCCCTTTTAATAAGCATCTGAGGGAATTTGTTTAGGTTGGGATTGGCTTGTGTGTTTTATGTATCTCAGATAAAAATGTATACATTTGGATAAAAGAATCTGTCATGTACATAAATGAAACTATGTGACTGAGTAGCTGTTGCATGTCAGCAATTCATGAGCTGATCAAACAAACACATGAGGAAATGTCTATCAGTGTATAGGCCTACAATATAAACAAAAGTTCATTAGAATTCATTTTAAAAAGCTCCAGGCAAAGATCACCAACTTCCATTATTATTCATACTTATTCACTTCTCATGAATAATATTTCACATGGTTTTTACTACACCGTGATGATGATCTCAGGGTTTTTCTATAACTCATTCTCTCTTCTCTGCCTGTAAGCATTGTGATTAATATACAGCAGCATTTGATTTCCTGTTAATGTGAAATACCATTTGTGTGGGAAGATCCAGATTCCTCTGAATCACATAGCTTGCCTGGATTTCTTTGAAAGGTTTTACCCAACCCACATCCTGTTTACTTCAGTCTCACAAAGATTCTGCTTCATTAACATATCCTTGCTCATTCTGTATTACCTGCACTTGTTTTTATGAGTCTCTTTTTCCCTTCACACTGTCACATAATATCTTGTTTGGCACTCTCTCAGTTGATCATGAATCCTGTGAACTATGGACTCAAGGCCAACTTAAAGATCACATTAATGTGTCTCTCTGAGCTTTTTTTTGCACTGTCATGATAGAGGTAAAAGATCAAGTGACAAGGCACAGAAGCGTTCTCCATATTTGAAGAACACGGCAGATGTGGTTTTAGGGTAACATGCTGCAGTTCTCTATAGGATGACTGGACTCCTTTGTGTTGAAGTGGACAAAAGTACAGAGCTCTTCTTGTTTTTTTTTTTGCACGTGTTTTGTGGTGGTTTCAAATGTATAGATGTAGGCATCGGTGTGCTCTCATGTGTTAGTGCTTAGTGTACATTTTATGTTTGTGCACAAACATGTTTTCTCCCTTGTTGTTGTATATCATAATAATGAAGACTCATGCTCGCTAACCAAGAATTCATTTATTTAATCAAAATCTAGTAAAAACAGCTATTGAATAACTGTTTTATTTGTAAATATTGGAATAGTAATTTATTCATGTGAGGACAAAACTGAATTATAAGCAGCCATTACTCCAGTCTTCAGTGCCACTCGAATCTTCAGAAATAATTCTAATTGGCTGATTTTAATATCCAGAATTTAAACTGATTGTATAGTTTGTTTGTATCTTAATAATGTTGTATATTGTATCATAGTGTTGCTGATCATAATAATGTTAATGCTAATAATAATATACTTCACTGTTAGATTTCTGCTTATTTTACCATTTAGGTACTTTACGACCACGGCTTTCTTTCTTTTCTTGTTTTTAAATGTAAAATCAGGGTAAAATCTGTTGAAAATGACTGAACTTAACCACACTAGGTACATTTGAACTCACGTGAGAAGACACCAGATGACAGAAAACCACTTGCTTGCTGCATTACTGATCACATGTTTGAAGTATAACATTTTTATAACTTGTGTCAAATGACTGACTGTATCTGTGTCCTAAAAACTTGTCAATATCTGATGATATCTGGCCACAATTTCTTTTTTACCATCTAACACATGAGTGCCATATAACAACAAAATAACTGCTTAACCATGACTAATGTTTTTCAGGAATTTTTTCTCAACCAACATATACATAACATAGGCTAACATAAAGTTGCTACTGACACACAAATCAGCGCATACAAAGTTGACCCTTACACATTTTTGCATCATTTTGTATACTATAACAACTCTATTATTATTTGTTTTATTTAATATATATATATATATATATATATATATATATATATATATATATATATATATATATATATATATATATATATATATATATATATATATATATATATAATCAGATTTTTTTTTTATTTTAACACCATTTTCCACGAAGTTTGGAAAAACAATTACAATACATGGCCAGCAGAGGTCGTTTTTGTTTCTCTTCATGTAAGTGTGAAACACACCTGACAAAACTTTAAAGGTCACATACCATTTCATGTGATTTCTGAATAATGGCTCACACTTGAAACTGAGTATGAAATGACTCAATGTCATCCTTATTCTGTAAAAGTGCAGTAATGTATTGCATTAAAAACAGAATAACTCACTGCTTTGTTCTTGTTCTGGCCTATTTATTTAAAGGATCTTTGTGGCATGCATTTTTGCTACATATATATTAATAATCAACTTTCTGTTTTGTCTTAAAACATAAATATAAATAGTCCCGGTTGACAGACAGATATTTTGTACCAGCTGGCTGTCATGTTTTACAGTTTTGGCAGGGGAGTCTTAGAGGAACCAACTATCTGTGCACCCGTTTATAATTTCATGACAAGACAAGAGTGAGTTTGTGACCAACAACATCAGTGATAAGCCTGGAACATCTTTCCTTCCAGAGGAACATAAATACAGTCTGATCAGTATCAAATCTGGGCTACAGCAGCCCATAATTACACAAGACACAAAAATAAATCAAGGCTTTCTGTCAGTGACCTTACATGTCTGTGACAAACATGTTAGTTGGAAATGTTTCTTTGGTTCTTGCTCTAGAAATTTGGATGACACAAAGACAAATCCGATTTTTAACTTACAACCCAATTTTGAAATATGAAGTATTCTTTTTAATATTTCATAACAATAGACATCTTCAAGATAATAGAAATAGGCCATTACTAGAACAAGGCAACACATTTAAACGCATGTTTAATATTGAAATACAAACAATTTCTTACATTTTTTTCTTAAAAGAACATCTATTCATTTTGAATTCAATAAAGTAGACTCACACATAAAAAAATACACCAGAAGTGACATTCCCCTTATAATAACATTTACAGAATCTCTCTGAAGTGGTTCATTAACCTGGAAAATCACATCATTTTATCTCACTCTTTAATGATAAGGTATGGTTTATTAATTATTTCTGAGTTCTCTCAGATTTATTCTAGCTGTTTCACACCATAGCACGTATTCCAAGAAAAAGAAAAAAAAAACTAATAGCACTGGCTGAAAGTGTATTTTAATTGAAACACAGAAATACTGATGTATATATAAATAAAAGTACTGTACATGGGAAGAAAAATAATGCAATGAAACAAGACAAACACATTGCTGCCATCGTTGTTCAGTCAATATAAACAGCCAGATTGTGTACAAATGTATCATTCTATATACTGCACCATGCAATGTTTCTTACATCTCACCGTTCCAAACAGGGGCTGGATTTTTACACCACAATAAATTAGTTTAAAAAAGATCAAAAAACAGAAAGACCATGTCGTCTAGCACCCCTTCCTCCCCTAGGCGTTCTCTCCTCGCCCTATGTTCATATCTCCATGGTGCACACAAATAGTCCTGGAGCGTGTTCAGAGCGTGTGCAGAGCTGGTGAAGAGAGCTGCTGTGCGTGGGGACTAAAGAAACAACAGTTCGGCTACAATGGGCCAAACTGCAGGCTTTAATTGGATGGTCGATGAAGGGCTTCTCATTAAAACCAGTAGAGCTCCTTCCCTTTCTTGTGGTGCTGGAGACCTGCCGTGCAAAGCAGACATGAACACAATGGCTGAACACAAGAGGAACCATTCACACACACAATCTCCATGGTGGCGGCAAACTCTTTATATAATAAGCACCAACAGCTGAGGCCAAACAATCCATTTCCTGCCATTAACCTGGAGGGTGTGTGTCTCGTTTGCTTTAAACATAATTCATGCACTTTTCTAAACAGAACACTGCACAAACTTCATCGGTGATTTGCTGGTAAACTCTCAGTTAGTTTGGAAAATGAATTTCTGTATAGCACATGTGAAAGCTTAATGGCTTCATTTCACAAACTGAGAGTTTACCAGCAAATTACTGATGAAGTTTGCAGTGTTCAGATTTAAAAAAAAAAGCGTATAATTTATGCTGCCAGAAAAATTAAAAAAAATTATAATTTTGTGTGCAGTTGTGAACATTAACATATAAATACATTATTTATCTGGTATAATGTTTATTTTTTTAAACATCACCTTCATTAAATATGAAAAGCAAATATTTAATAAAAAAGATTAATTACAGTAACCTCAGCACTTGCATTTTGTTTCCCTACATAAGATCACCTTCCATGTTGAGAGCCAGACTCTGTGCCACTTCCCCAGGCGGAAGCAGCCCTGGCCATGTTGGGGTGGGTTCCAGCTTTCCCACATCATAATGCCCAGGCAGCGTTGGCAGATGAGGCGGCCGGACGGCAGGCATCAGTAGGGGTCCGTAGTGGGCATCCAGCCCAGGAGGGGTGTACAGTTCGTGTAAGGGCCGTGGGGGGGGATAGGGCTGGCTCTGAGAGTAGCTCCAGGACTCTGATGGGTGCGGGTGAGCGTGTGTATGAGGCAGACCCGGGTGCAGGGCCTGGGCGTAGGGGTCCATAGCATAAGTGGGAGCACCTGTGGGATCACAAAGGGGTCGGCTGGGTGGAGAGGGGTAGTTACTGTCCCAAAAAGATGGAGGGAAACTACGCCGACTGGTTGAGGATGAAGCATCTAAAGGGGAGAGAAAAGAATCAGAATGACAAAGAGAAACAAAAAGCAAAGGATGTAATGGGATGATTGCTTGGAGAAAAACTACTGTAAATTTTGATATATTTTCATATATTTGGATTGTAAATATTGGCAGATTTGTAAGTCAGTGGGATAGTTACACAAACAACAACGATCTACCAGTTCTAACACCATGGTGAAAGTTCAAGCAAAGCATGCTTACTGTTATGTCTTAGGCCTCATAGTAGACAATAGAGCAATATACTGCGTATTATTATTACCTGCTGCCACACAGATCTAAAATAAACATGCAGTTTACCTCCACAGACATAACCGTCTGTTTTTGTAACATGTGTGCTTTTAACATAAACGTGTGTATTTGACAGTTTAAGTGCAATAAGACATAAAAGAGAACTTAGTTTAGTAACGTTACTCACATGCCTTATTCCATGGAATTTACCTGTTTCCCTCTAATTCTCTGATTTCCTGCCTCCACAATTTTTCTTAATTTTGTCATTAACCATTTAATATCTCTTTTGATGATGTTGTTGTTTATTTTATTTAATTTTTTATTTTATTTTTTACAAATAAAACCACCAAAATCAATACAGTACAATCAAAAATATCTGTATTTCTTCTGTTTATTAAAATCCTTATAAAGGTTGAAAAAAAGCACCAGAAATCAATCCATCAGCCCTTAATGAAAAGTTAATTTCTGTCACTGCTACTGTTGCTATGGTGACCTCCTCAGGAGCATATGAGCCCAGTTCACGAGCATCTCTCTTCTGTGTGCTCTGACTAACTTGTAATCCCAAGTTTTGGTAACTGAAATGTTGTCTAAACAATGTTGAAACACTGAAACTCCCTTTGGAGTGTTCAAGCTTTAATTAGAGGGGTCCGACCCCCTAAAACCCCCCTATAATGTGCACGCTGGTGTCGGTTAGTTATCATATTATTAGAGGTCCAGCTGAGATGACATTTCTCTGTCTCATTTGTCCACATATAAGGCCGTTGCACCTTGGACTTTCAGGTCAGGCTTGTCACATGATTTCACATGATTTCCAGCCCCATGCCCTCAGATGTCTTTCTGGTTGAATCATATGGTGTTCCATTTGCTTCTAAAGAGCTTAGCACACATCACAGAAATACACACGGCCACATGAGAGAGATGAGAGATGGAAAGAGAGAGAGGGAGAGCTAGAAAGGAGTAAGAAAACGCATCAAAGAAATACAAAAGATGAAGAGGTCAAGATATTGACAAGCAACAAAAGAGCAGAAGAAAGACGAGAAAAAGGCGCAGACTTCTGTCTGCTGTAAAGGTCTATATAAGGCACAAAGTTAAACCTGGAGGTGGTCTTCTCCTTCTTCTGTCATATAGGCCCCCCAGCACCTCCACAGACCTGCAGACCCCTGTCTCTGCTCGTGCCCCCACCTGTTGTTTTTACTAACCCTCCGGCCCCCGTAACCCCTCAGAGAATGCGGAGGGAGGGGTGAAGTATGTTTTTAGCCGTTACTTTTATGTTTAGAATTCCTCTGAAAAAAGACACCGGTGATGTGGTCATAATCAGAGGAGGGGTGGGCGAGCTCCTCATAAATCTGACGCTTGGTATTGTGAGCTGTTTGAACGTGATATGAGCTCGAGCCACTGCGCTTACCGCCACGTATAAACATAGTATCTGTTGGGAGGCAGGCAGCGTCTGAGAGGCCAGATGAAGATGTCATGGGGAGGGAGGGAGGGAGGAAGGGAATATACCAAAGGTTCATTAAGGTAAACACACACAAATTAAGCACCACCTTGCATAGCAAACACTTGTGCAAGCTGGTATTCAACAGACTACTCACGCTATCTCAGCTGGCGGCTTAAAAGGGACAGAAAGTGAATCACATTTGTGACTATTTGTGACTGTGCAACTGTGGTCATTTTTTGTTTGCTCCTGTTCTGATCCTTGCTAGTTCAAACAAAAGTGATATGTTGGTAATCATTTATTCACCTTCATGATGCTGTGAGCTCATATGGTTTTCTTTCTTCTGCTTGAAACTTATGGACCTCTTTGACTTTCACTGTAAAACGTGATAACCTGCAATGTTACCTTAAAGAGTTATTTCTACCTGACTGAACCCATACAAATAATTGTTTTTGTTATGAATTGATGTATATAGGTTGATTTAGTGATATTAAATAATATTTTTGATTTCAATAAAACCAGTTAATTTAGATGTTACCCTTTTTTGGTTATGAATATTTGTGTACATGTATACAAACAGCTGAAACATTCCTCAAAATGTCTTCTTTTGCATTCCTCAAAATATTAATTCTAAAATTATTGATTCAATAGAAGAACCATTTTGAGTTCCCCAAATAACTTTCTTTAAAAAAAAAACAAAGAAAAAAAAACTTCTTAGTGTAAAGAATATTTAAATAATATGAATCTTTTTCTACTATAAAGAACATTTTGTGCAATGGTAAGGTAAACCAGTGATGCCCATAAAGAACTTTTATTTTTACGTGTTCAGAGGAAAGTAAGCCACACCGGTTTGGAATGACTTGAGGAAATAATGACATGGCTAAATAATGACAAAATTGCATCACTTTGAATAAATTGTAAAATTGATCATTCATTTCTAACTGATTTTATTCTAATAAGACGCTTCATTCAGTTACATTTAATTCAAGTTGATTTGATTAAGTTCAATGCATTTTATTTTGATTTGTGTATGCAAATGATTTGCAGTAATTTTAAATTCCCTTGCATCTGTCTTCATTCAAACTAATGGGTGCTTTTGCCGCACTCTCACCTGTGCTGGGATCACTGTGCCTCTTTTTGCCCTCTACCTCCATGTAGGTGCTGAGAGCTCTGGAGAAGTGTTCATCCACCACGCTGCTAATGTCTCCTTGGTAGTAGGTAAAGAGGACACATCGTGAGCTCAGGTATTCTGCCTCCCTGACCTCTTTGCCCTTCATAGCCTCCTCTGCTTGTCCAGATGAAGGATATGGTGATGGGGACAGACCCCCTGAGCTGGAGCTTCCAGCAGAAACCGGGACACCCTCCGAGCAGCACGGGGTCGCCATGCTGTCCATCGGATCCCTACAGCGAGACAAGGTGCTTCTCAGACCAAGGGGTGCCTAAGAAAAAGAAGTAGCTGAGAAACATTGCGACACATTCTGTTTTTGTGTGTGTGTCTGACTGTGTCAGTGTTTATGTATGCTTGTGTGTGTATGTGTGTGTGTGTGTGTGTGTGTGTGTGCATGTATCTGACTGTGCAATTATGAATGTATATAGGTGTGTACGACAGTTGCAATCATATATTTTTTTTTACTTTCGGAATTTGAGTATCTAAAAAAAATATTTGGTAAAAAAACATAAAAACAATCAAATCATACTATTGAGGTGATACGCAGTACGTACGCAATATCAGTATTTTAGTATTAAGCGGACTGTCACTTTTTCGTGTGTAGCAGATGTTCTGACAATTTGTGCTTACCCTAAACTTACCTATAAAACAATTCAAATATATTTTTGGCAGCACAATCTGATAGGTATTAAGTTTAAGAGTAGTAAGTAATAACTAATAAGGTTACTTTTTTATTATTATTTTTTTTTCCCACTGATCATACTTGTATATATTCAGAGTCAACTATAAAGTCAACTATATAATGATTTTAACTATAGAGTTTTATAAGTTTGTACTGAAAGACTGAACAGTGTTCTCGGGACAGTCAGATCAAGACAAGTGACCACCTGTGTTGTGAATGCTAGTTCGTATTTATTTGTGCAATTTATCAGTCACAATATTTGTTGAACACACTTGTTTGATATTTTAGTAGCATATATTACCTTCGATACGTTTGCTATTTCATGATTTTTTTTCTGTTTAAATGTAGCTGAAAAGTCCATGTAAACGGTTTAATGTCAGGTTCCACTTACCATGTAATGTGAAAAAACGCCCCACGAATGAAATGCATATTTTTAACTGTATTTCTGTGCAATAATGGAAAGGTTCGACTGCTTGAGATGGCCGAGAATTTAAGATTTGTGCTGAAATGTGATATTCACTGGAATGTGACAACTTGCCCCGCTCTAACATAGGCTAACTCATGCACAGAGCAAACAAACAAAATCCTGATATAAACATTAAAAAGTGTAAAACTGCACACTTGCATGTCTTATTTAATTATGCATTTCCCATAGCAATGCATTGCGCGGAAACCTGCTTACCGGTAAAGTGCTGATGAACGCTGAAGCTTTGTGCGCGTACGGTGCGTAATGACCATAAGCCGGGTACATAACATCCAGACAACTCATGATAACCCGCTCGCTCCTCTCGGCTCGCAGGCAGCGGAACTGTCGAGCTCTGTTTCACGTGCAGAAGCAGAGGGTAAGTCAAGTAGGACAGTGCAACATCTCGGTGTTGGTAAGCAGAGCGCGCGGTGACTGACCGGTGGTCCACGGTGACGCACACCTGACAGCTGCGCTCGCGGGACTGTGGTTTGGTTTATACCACAGAATGCGCCGAAGACAGAACTTCACATGTCGACCCCTCCTACCCCACACCAAGACCCCCGACCACCCTTGAAAATGTAACTGCGTGATCCACACAATGCAGAGCAGTGCATAGAATTTGGGCTAGACCCCATTCATCTATCATGACTGATGCCTAAAGCAATTACTGTACGTGATGGAATTGTAAACCACCTTTTTAGAATAAACATATGCAATATAAATACTGTGCATAAATACTTAGCACAACTTTAAGGCATGGCTGGTTGTAACTCTAAATCAATTTACATTTTAAGTATTGTATAGTATTTCTTATTAACAATAAAGTTATAATATAGCCTACCATTATTTATATATTTAAAATACTTTTTTTAAGAATAAAAAAAAGATTATGCCAACTTAATTACAAAACATAGTGTAGTAGACTACAGTTAAGTTGCTGTGCTGAAGAACATTGGCTGATTCTCAGGGTGCCACAGGGGTGTGAGGTATAGTCTGGACACCCAATCCATACCAGCACTTGAGCAAAGAGATTCCTCTCAAATCTAGCTCACATTATCACCTTCACTTAAACAAACACGAGGTCAGTCAAACACACACCTATTAATGTTGACTCTCTCCCACTAGTTTACATTAATATTCCAAATCAAAACTGTTAATGCTTTCTTCAAGAAGGAACCTCCTCTAGATCGAGCTCTTTTAAATGTGCCAGATATTCTCCCAGATATTAATATGTTCACATTGGACCTTGAGTGCCTGGGGTTTTCTGACAGACATTCTAGAAACGTTAAGAGAATCGTGTGGAATATTTGCAGAATTTCATCTAGCGGTGTTAAACAGAGAGGAATGTCTCTGTAGTGTTTGCTCAGGGTCATTCGAGGAGATGCCAGAGCAATATGTCAGCTTCAATTGACCAGTAAACTCTCTGTCTAATAGAACTGGTTTCAGACTAACTGGTCCTGGAGAATTTAAATAATATGCAACTGCATTACTTTTGAATTAACCTTAAAACAAAACAATAATGCTAAAACATAATAAAATATTAAAATATTGTATATATTGTTTTATAGGTTTACTTATAGGCTTGTACTACTAATAATACTACTACTAATAAAAATATAAAAGTAGCCTTATACAATGTGATATTCATTATTTAAGCATACAGTTCCTATGTATAAGCACAGGATTTTCATTGTGCCTTATCAGTACTAAAACATTTTTTAAAATACCTTTAGAAACTTCATGCAAATGCAATATAATGATTTGTTTTAACACAGCCAATATAGTCGCACAATTATGGAGTACATTTACGGGAATGAGAGACATGGACACTTGAGACAAAGTTGGATCAAGCTCGGCACTGCTGTCATGAGTACATGCTTAACTATTCCCTGCTGGAGGTCAGGAGGTCTGGGACCATTAACCTCTCATTTTACATGCATTTAAAAGACTTGTTATCTGAATGCGTTCTGGAGTCATGGACATGTTTGCCCATCTAATGTCTGTCTAGGCTAAAGCACACTGTGAAACTTTACTCGCATTGGATACAGGGCGAATGATGCAATGCCACATGGGAAAGGGGTTGAGAGCTCCAGCATGACAGACAGCTGCTCCTGACAACACGCAGCACAGTTTAAAACAGACTCCGCACGATGACCACATGTAGGAGGAACCATTTATATTAATGGCCATGACCGCTTGCTCTCTCTCTCTCTTTTCTTTCAGAGTCTTCCCAGCAACACATATCACTCTCTCCTTTTTGGAACAGTAAGTCATTTGTCATTACTAAGAAAACAGGTTGTATGACTATATGCGTATGCGTGTGATGTTTTGCCCAGTCTGTATCACAATCTCTGAGCCCCAGCGTATGACCCCTGATGTAGAGCTCCGAGTGACCAAACTAGGGAACAGAGGAGAAGGACAGACGGCCCCCTCCTTACCTTCACTCTCCTTCCGGCTCCATTTCTCTTTATTTCTGTTTTATTCAATGTCCAGGCCCCTCTCCCTAAGACTGTGTGTTTGTGTGTGTGTGTGTGTGTGTGTGTGTGTGTGTGTGTGTATTTGTGAACGAGCAGAAAATAAACGCTGATTACATCATTGTTTGGTTTAGACCCTTCATGCTAAACCAAATCTCTCAGGCGTAAAACTGAACTGACAGCTCAGTCAGGTGATCACGGATTCACATTCAGATTCTTGTACAGCTTGTTTTAGAAGTTATGAAATAGTTTAAGGAATTTCACATAAAACAGTGAACATGCTATACAAAAAAAAAATTGCATCAAATATGTGATCATAAAATTTATTTTATACTTTTACAATGTATTTTAAAAGTAAACCTTTAACATACATTATACTTTCATATTTAACCCTTAAAATCTTTAATCTGTTCTGTTTTAATTTTTTTATATACAGTGTTGGGGGTAAAACATCGCAAATAACGCAAGTTACATGATCAGATTACTTTTTTCAAGTAACAAATGAAGTAATGCATTACTTTTTAATTTACAAGATAAAAAAGTTACCTATTTTCCCCATTTATTGATTGAAAGCCTCCTGCCCCCATGTTGAGAGAAATCAGGAGTAAGATGTTACTTTAGTTTAGATTTAATTTAACTCAATATATATATATATTTTAAGCTTATATAATGTATAGCCTGAATGCACTGTAAGTCTCTTTGGATAAAAGCGTCCATTTAATTTAAATTTATATATAGACTTAAGTATTTTTGTTTCAAATTTAGTTTTAGTTAGCTTAGTTCATCTTAAAAAAAAAATACCTGGCTCATCACCAGTGGGGTCAGGGCTGGGGGTGGTTGTCTTCTTCTATAGTGCCATGTGTGGTGTACAGTTGCTGCATATGCACACACACACATATACACACACCACACACATGTGCGCTGTCTGTTACTACAACAAAGACCACAGGCAGTCTGATTCTACACTATAATCAGGGCTCTAGAATGTTGGTTTAACTTTAGCCCCAAAACTCTTTACTGTGTTACATGAGCTATCAGGAACTGAAGATGCTTGTTTGTCATCTAAGATTATCTCAAGCTTAACAAATCTGCTTTCAGACTGAACCACATCATCCCTGCATGTCCAATTGCAGTATGTTCTATTTTTCCCTTGGCACATCTAATCACAATTAAACTATTGCAATTAGACACATTTGGGGTTAAGTATGACTTCTTATGCATGGTCATTCCTTGCTTTTGAAAGACCAGCATTGTTTGTAAAACAATAGGATCATTATTATATTATATTATATTATATTATATTATATTATATTATATTATATTCATTTAAATGTGATATGTTACTGATGTGAAAGTAAATTAAAAAAAAAAATACAAATCTAAAAAAAAAAAAACGGTTTCAAATGCTTAATTTTCCCCAACAAATTTACTGTCCTCCTCTCCCTCTCCCTCTCTCTCTCTCTCTCTCTCTTTCTCTCAGTAGCCTTTATCTCCATCAAACAGGGTACTTTCTCCTTGGGCCTGTTTATTAAAAGCTAACCCATTCAGTATGGATAGTATGTGAACAAGCAGCATGGCTGAAGTAACTGACGGGTGCTACATTCCCTCTTTGGCAGCCTGGAGTGTCCCAGCGATGTAGACAAGCAGCTGATGTCATCCTCGGTGTGTGTGTGTGTGTTTGTAAAGGGCTAGCAGGAGATTGTCACCCTGCTGCTGAACATTCCTGTCCCACAAGCAAAGGAGGGCGCTACTGCCCCCAGAGAAAGAAAGAAAAAAGAAAGAACAAGCAAGCAAGAGAGAGAGAGAGAGAGAGATGAACTGATTGAAAGGGAGATGTGGTTACAAAGCTGTTGTGTCACATGCTCCAACAGCGATAATTTACTCCGCTGGAGTCAGATGGTGCTGGTGCCTCTGAATGCCAGGAACGCAGATGAATTCATTCTGCACGCTATAAGATGATCAAACGCGCAAGTCATGTTAAAGGGAAGTTAAAGGGAAGTTCCACCAAATTTTTAAAGGCTCTCCAATGCTTCATTTTGGCTTTTTGCTTCCCAACAGGGATGATATTCTCTGAATTTACCTTTCGGTTTTGTTTTTAAATATCTCTTTTATATTTCTAAAGCAATATGTGGTCAGATATTCACATGTAATTGAAACAGTTCAGCACAAATATGTGTTATTTAGTATATTTAGGGAATTTTGTTTTACTGGTTCTGTGCTGCTGTACTGCTCTGAATTGTGGGAATACTTTCTTGTATTACTTGCCATTTCAGATTCAGAGTGATTTATTCAGTGATGACATCATAGAGTTCACAGCTATTTTTATTGGCCAGTAAACTGGCCGAACTCCCCTCGGTTACAACAGCTAGCCAATCGGAAAGAGTCTAGGGGAAAAATATGTTTTATGCTAGCAATCAACCAGGCATCCACGTGGAAAATCTATGGTAAATAATGTAAGAATATACAATTGACTTTAGCCTGTTGACTCTATTTTTTCTGTAAAATAAAACCTGTCTCCATGCTAACAAGGTCATTTCTCTAACAACCGCACAACTTGAACCAAATACTTTATCCAATCATTTTCCATCTCTTATTTCTCACAGGACCCTGGAACTGAGAGGACACTAACGTCACCCCTGTGCAATCCCTGTGCAATCAGATCAGCGCCATCCATTTCAAATATAAAATTCACCTGTCATTGACCTGTCACTTCCAGCACTGAGAGGCAGAGCTGTTATGACATCTTAGCCATGTGACAAATTGACACTTTTACAATGTCAACAAATTACAGAATCTGTGGTCTTTTTTTATTTTATTAGTTAAATGGGAAAAGTGGGGTTCCTTTATTTTAAGAGTTTGAAAGCACTGTGAAATATATTGACTATACACAAACATCAGTAACATGATCCATTTAGTGTCCTTGTTACAGTATAATTATAGATTTAAGTACTGAGTAATATTAATTACTTACTATAGGGTTAGGGTTAGGATCAAGATTTGGTTAGTTGCAATCATTCATAATGTTATTTCAATAAGTGCTTGTATGCAATAAGTAAGGACAAGTGTTAATGAAAAATTACCAGAACATTGTGCCAGGAATCACAGATGTGACACGCGGGAAAAAGTTTGTTGTGAAACTTACAACTGCTTTTTTCTTCCTTTTTTTCATGGTCACTATGTTTCAGTTTCAGTTGGGACCCATGAGATTTTCCTACACAGACATTTCACCTTTTCTTCAGCTCTAAAAAGAAAAGATAAAAGAGTTTAAGTATAACTAATTTGGAACCACTACATTCAACAGCAACATTCAAAGTATACACATCAAATGCCATATTAAAACAAGATGAACCAGAGAGCTAATTACTTACTCTATTAGGAATTCATAAGACCACAAGCTCTTTCTCCATCAGAGTAATCTTAGAAGATCTGACACTGGGCTTTAAGAGCAAATAACAGGCCCAGGCCGAAGCTTGAAAGGTTATAGAGCACAGGTCTCACATCTCTTAATAAATTACGAGGTGAGAGCTACTAATGAGTTGTTTTGACATGGTCTGAGACTCACAAATTGGATCAATACACATTCAGTAAACGGTAAAGACACCTTCTTAATTGGTCATTCATTCATGTCAAGTTAATTTGTGTGTGTGTGTGTGTGTGCGCGCACGAGTGAAAGAGAGATCACTCACTGAGTTATCTGCCTTGTGCATATGTTCATTATTAGAGATATAATTAGCATAATTTTCCGAATAAGTTCTCACAATTTACTGTTAACTATGCAATTAATGTAACAACAAACAGTACATTTGGTATTTAGTCTATTGATCTTCTTGATGTTAATAAAACACAGTTTTTTTTAGTTCATGTAAGCTCAGGTCTATTAAATAATATTAACAGATACGACGTTTGATTTCAATTATGCATTAGCAAATGGTGATTAGATTGGATTTATTATATTAATTAAATTATTTTTTGTTGTTAGATCATGTTAACCTATGGTTAATGTTATTCGATTTTGTTACATTTGCTTATTATTTTATATCATATAAGTGCTACTCGCTATCTGCATTATACTCCCTCGCGCTCAAACATGACATACTATCAAAATGAGAATTAGCATATAACTCACATGTTATATATGCTAAAAAATTAAGTAGTAGCATGTACGCAAGAATACGTTTGGTCCACGTCTGCCATGACTTGGCCAATGGACTGACTCAATATCAAGATATCAATTTGCTGCATAATCATGAGGACATCTAGTGGCGTAAAAGTGACAGTGCAGTTATTATTTCTACTCGGGTTTTAATGGTCTATTAATGGTCACAGCACACAAATACAATTTAAACTCGTTATATCAAGACTAAATTACTTATATTTTCCTTTATTCTCTTCAACAGCCCAAAACATATAATTCCTTAGAAGGAACTTTGTTTTGTTCGTAACATGACAATGTCAATGGATATTTTACATTGACATAGACATATTTTGAAATGTTGATGATAACTTTTAAATTTCAGCCAGGAATTTTTTTTTTTTTTTTTTTTTTTTTTTTTTTTTTTTACTAATAAACAAGCTAATACCACATAATTCTTAAAAACTACCCAATACATCCGGATGATTTTTGCAGTTGTTTGTCTCGTCATTCACAGTGTTTCTTCCAGAATTTTGTTAGGAAATGGCTTTAGTAAGTTGAAAGGACAATAATTGCAACTGGCAATAATAGCAACAACACCAACTAACAGAGGAATTAGAACAGAGGAATTAGAAAATCAACTTTGTTGAATATTTTAAAATGATGTATTTTAAATATTATATTTAATTTATATATAATATTTATATATAGGATGAATAACTTAGTTTACGATTAGTACGCTGCGTACTTGCTGGAAACAGATGTGTAAATTTGTAAATCCGCAGATCACGCAGACAGACACCTCCTCCTCCTCCTCCTCCTCCTCCTCCTCCTCCTCTTCCTCCCAGCCGTGGAGTGGCGCTGTACCGCAGTAGATAAACGTGCGGCGGCCGCTCAGCCATGTTGAAGTGTGGAGGAACTGCAGCCCGCCATTGTGTGTCTGATCTGCAACTGTAGCGAGAGAGAGCGAGAGAGATAGACGGGCGCAAAGAATATAAAAACACACACATTTCCCGTTGACTTTAACCCGTAAACAAACGCGCAGTCTAACACACAGTTTCCGGGGAGAGAGAAATGTCAGCCAGCAGCCTTCTGGAGCAGGTAAAGAGAGGCACTTTGTGAACATTGAACAGAAGTGGCGTCGAGGCGGGTTTTTTTCTCTCTCGCAGCGCGAGTTCAGGCCTGAGCTTCATATAAACCTTCGTTTATTCTCCCTCTTTCCTCTCCGAACTCACTCCTTCATGAATCACCTGGACCCAATCCAGAGACCGAAAGGCCAAGCAAACAAAGGTAGGTGAAGTGCCGCTGTGCCGTTTTTGTGCTGTAACGTTAAATAAGAGTGTCGTTCTGGTGCTGCTGTTAGCAGGCCGAGTCTTCATACCAATTCCGCTAACAATTCAACCACTTAAACCAGCTTAAAACAATCGCACGTGGACTTAAAGGAGAAATTGATCTTAAAGTAGAGAATCTGGAAGGTTTTAGTTTCTCACATGTGTGAGGGGAGACTGTGTTTGGAGTCCACGCTAGTTAGCCGCCTAGCACAGTAGTGAGGCCGAGCACAGCTAAACGCGTGACACACACTCAAGCACCTGAACACCTCCTACACTCTGAGCGAATGTTGTTTTTAGGTGTTTTCTTCGAATTTAATGCTATAGATGTCTCCCGTGTACTTAAATTCACAATTTCTGTCTGTGGTCAAGAGGTAGTGGTTTAAGCATGCTGCCAAGAGGAACCTGTTGAGGGGATTTTCAGCACCACACTCAGGGTATCAACCTTTCACAATCCAGTCGCGGGTTGAATCACTTCTTATGACCACGTGGACATTATGTGAGAACTTCTAGTCTTTTTATTTTAATCCGTTTTCAATTTAGAGCTACATTAATGACGTTGATTTGCATTTATTATTAAAGAAAGATACTATAGAAGGCGCACGGTGATATAAAAGATGGGGACATAATAAAACCAGTGCAGGCAAGTTAGAGCTAACGTTAAATAATAACTATATATTGTGTAAGTGAAGTTTAATAGACTTCAAGACATTGTTGTGCAGACAGTGAATTAGCTAGTTTATGGAGATCAGATCACGAACTGATTTCTGATGTTCAAATAAATTAGGCTGTGAGAGCTAAACATCTGACACTTTAGTAAAATGAGTGTTTGAGGTTTTCTGATGTTTGTATTTAAATAGGGATTTGTCTTTTTGTATCTCTGACTGAAAATATATTGCCAGATTGTAATTTGTTTTATATGAGAGATTTGTCGAGCCATTTCTTTTAAACTAAAGTTTGATGACAAGCGATGCATTTCATCCACATGTTGATTTCAGCAGCAGGTGCATTGATCTGATGGTGTGTTCCAGTCATGTTGAAAAGATCATATTTACAAGTTGAAAGCATGTTAATGTCAGCGAAGTCATAACTATGAGTGGGAAACCAGGGGTTTTCTGTGAAACTCAATTTTTACGCAAATACACACCTGATGCACATTTTTTATTTATCATCACCATCTTGCTCCAACAAAAGGGATTTGACATTGTAATCTCCTTGTAAATACAAACATCCCTGTGGTACATAAACGTACCATGACTGTTAGTTGTGTGCCTTGGAAAGCACTCGTAAGCTGAAAAATTCCCAGATAATATGTTCAGCTTTGGCCTGATACCACAGTTATTACATCCATTTCATTAGACAGCTTTATGTTCTCTAACTCTCTATGTCTTTTTCTTTCCAGTGCAAAACGGAGCTGTTTCCCAAAAGGATACTTTGAACGATGATGAGTTCGAGCCTTACCTGAACGCTCAGCCTAGACAGGTAGGTCTTGTTTCAGAGCTGAACAAAAGAAGAGTAGGGCAATTGTTTTTGTTGCCTGTTCTCTCAAGGATTTATTATGTGGTCCGTAATTGCATCCTGGTCTCTAGGCTTTGTTTTCTTATTAGTGTGTCACTATGGCTCTCTACACTGCCAAAGACTGCATGAGTTGTTTAAAGAGGTGTGTGGACTTAGTTAAGTCATCCATCATACATATTGATATATGACACCGGCAGATATTTAGTTGCTGTCTAAATTGTATTGCATGTTGATGAGTCATAGGAAATTGTGCACAATTTTGAGCAGCTGTTCACCAGGAAGTGAAGAAAGGTGATTAAGGAATGAAATAGCAGTAATTACATTTGGGCTCCTGCACAGATATTTTATAATGAAATTATTTAAATGATAAATTCTCCAATTTGTCAGTCCTAGCGCTAATATATGCCAAAATAACGGGTGTTCTGGCAAAGGATTTCTTGTGAGGAAAATGGGACAACGATGAATAAAGGGTTTAGTATTCACCCTATCAAAGGAATGCTGGGATCTTTTGAAGGGAATCTGTGCCACTGTTGCCCTCACAAAGCTGATTGCTGTTGTTGAAAATATGAGCAGGCTGTGAGCCTGGAGGGGGCCGATCCATGACCAGTCTCAAATGATCTTCTCAAAGCGATCTTCCCAGGACTCAGCATGTCAGCAGAGGTCTTTTAGTACAAAGTTTCAGTGCACTTGAGGTTATGGTGAGGAGGGCTGGACAGAGCAATGTTTTTTTTTTTTTTTTTGATCAAAAATACATTGAAGACATTATTTTATTGCAATTTGAAAGAAGTAAAATTATTTAATATACTTTAAATTGTAATTTACTACTTTATAAGCAGTGCTGAATTTTCAGAAGCCATTAATCAATGTCATAGTCCTTCATAAATCCTAATATGCTGATTTATTGTGAATGAGATTTATCAATGCTTTTTTATTATTATTATTACTTTAAGTTCAAAATAACAGAATTTATTCAATATATAAATTTATGACTTTTTTTTTTTGGCAATACGGGTAGTAATCTGAAATTCATGCAGAACAAAACCATATTTAGTTGTTAACTTCACTTTATTTTATTCAGCTTCATTTAATTTTGAACCAGCAGTAATGACAAGGGAGAGTAGAGGATATTTAATGGCAGTACAGAGTTTATATGGTGCTGCTTTTACCCTAATGTTGCACTTAAACTTGTGAATATTTTACCCCCCACATGTATTTACCTTTTACTTGTTTTACTCATTTACTTGTTTTTATCAGCCTGTGCAACTGACTATGCTCAATAGGAAGACTTATACATTGTTTTTGTTTTTGCAGAGCAATGCCTATACGGCCATGTCCGACTCCTACATGCCCAGTTACTACAGCCCCTCGATAGGCTTTACCTATTCGCTGAATGAAGCAGCATGGTCTACAGGCGGTGACCCCCCGATGCCTTACCTGGCCTCTTATGGACAGCTTAGCAATGGAGAGCACCACTTTCTCCCAGATGCCATGTTCGGCCAGTCTGGGGCACTGGGGAGCAACCCTTTCCTGGGACAGCACGGCTTCAACTTCTTCCCCAGTGGGATTGACTTCCCTGCCTGGGGAAACAGCAGCTCTCAGGGACAGTCCACACAGAGCTCAGGTTACAGCAGCAGTTACGCCTATGCTCCTAGCACACTAGGAGGTGCTATGATCGACGGACAGTCTCCCTTTGCAGCCAATGAGCCACTCAACAAGGCCGTGGGCATGAATAGTTTGGATCAGGGCATGGCGGGGCTTAAGATTGGTGCTGGGGACATGGCACCCAAAGTTGTTGGTTCTGGACTTCCCGGAGGGCCATTGAGTCAGGTGTCTGCAGCTCCCACCATGGCTTCCGCCTCCATGGCTCCTGCGAAAACTACTTCTTGGGCGGACATTGCCAGCAAGCCCGCCAAGCCGCAGCCTAAGCTGAAAACCAAGGGGGGACTTGGCGGGACGAGTCTGCCGCCACCTCCCATCAAACATAACATGGATATTGGGACTTGGGACAACAAGGGGACTATGCCTAAACCAGCAGCCCCACAGCAGGCTTCAATGCCCACTAATGGACAGCCGCCCAATCAGCCGTCCCCTCAACCAGGTGCTACTGCTGGTGGGATGCCACAGCTGCCCCTCAGCAATGGACAGTTAGTGCCTCCCACTGGTCAACTCGGCCAGCATCCTCTTTCTCCAGGTGGCCAGCCTGGTGCTGTCCCACCTCCACTGTCCCAGGGCCCTCCTGCTACCCAACCCTCCCAGCCGACCCGCTGGGTGCCGCCGCGTAACCGTGCCAATGGCTTTGGGGATGCAGCAGGCGGACCTGGCCAGTCCCCTCCAAATTCAGGAATGGGTGGTGTTGCTGTGCCATCAGAGCCCCACCCAGTTCTGGAGAAACTGCGCATGGTGAACAACTACAATCCCAAGGACTTTGACTGGAACCCTAAACACGGTCGCATCTTTATCATCAAGAGCTACTCTGAGGACGACATCCATCGCTCAATTAAGTACAATATCTGGTGCAGCACAGAACATGGCAATAAGCGTCTGGACGCTGCTTACCGGTCGCTGGCCAACAAAGGGCCACTCTACCTGCTCTTCAGCGTGAATGGTAGCGGGCACTTCTGCGGCGTGGCCGAAATGCGCTCGCCCGTGGACTACAACACTTGTGCGGGCGTGTGGTCGCAGGACAAGTGGAAGGGCCGCTTTGATGTGCGTTGGATCTTTGTGAAGGACGTTCCCAACAGCCAACTGAGGCACATTCGTCTGGAAAACAATGAGAATAAGCCGGTGACCAACTCCCGAGACACACAGGAGGTTCCGCTGGATAAGGCGCGTCAGGTTTTGAAGATCATCGCAAGTTACAAGCACACCACCTCCATTTTTGACGACTTTTCACACTACGAGAAACGTCAGGAAGAGGAGGAGTGTGTAAAAAAGGTAATTTGCCATGTCGTAGCTCCATCAGGAATAGCTATCCAGTTCCTTTGATGTAAGATTTGAAATGTTAGGACCACTTGTTCAATATTTTGTCCTTATGAATTTATGCTCTTGGAATTGTTTAAGTTTATCAAATTCAAGAGTATAGTAAAATTTTCTGTCACATATCCATTTAAGGATATGACGTACAAAAATAAAATATTGATTGGAAAATGCAACCTTAAATGGTGCTACAGGTTTTTGTACACAAGAACTCCCATCATTTGCAGAGTCCCCTTAAAATTGTAGTTCACATATAAATGAAATTTTCATAATCTACTCAGTCATGTCTTTCCAAACCTATGTGAATTTCTGTTAAACAAAAGTTTGTTTTTTATGATTATTGTATGGGCAAAAATAGCTGAAACAATTATTTAAAGTATAGAATAGTTGAATAGAATTTCTGTGGAAGGAAGTCACACAGCTTTTAAATGACATAAATAGTTTTTTTTGTTGAGTGAGAAAGCTATCCCTTTTACCTCATGCTGTGCCATTAATGGACTTTAAAAATGTAATTAGAATTCAAATAAAATTTCTCACTCAGCTAAGTTGTTTATCAGTAGGATAACATTTACAAATTTGAGTCCATATAACCTGTGTTTGGTTTGACCATAATGTTAATGTCGAATGACATACATGGGGTTGAAACCACCTTGAAAACCTCTACCACAATTGTGCTGGGGCTTTTGTTTTACTGTTTAGCACTGCAAGAGAACATCAGTGTTTGTTTAAAGGTGTTTTTTTTTTTCCTTCAGTCACATCAATTCTCAAGTTACTTGAGCAAAATTCTGATGTTGCATGTCCATATTTCAGATTTGACCAAACATCTGCATGCATGTTTTTTCCCCTACAAGCCAAATAGTGTGAAAAGATCTAAAATGCTACATAAAAGGAGCATGTTTAAGTAATATATGGGTGTGATCACCTTTTATTCATTTTTTTTTTGTCCATCTCTTTGCTGTGTTTTCAGTTTGTTTGTATTTGGCTTGGAGTCACTTAGTGTGAAATGCACAATAAGCATATAAAGTGTACTCATTTACTGTGGTGAACAGCATTTACAGAGTTGTCTGACAGCTCATAATTATCTATTGAATTAAATGAAAGCCCAAATATCCACCGTTCTGCTTTGTATAGTGTGGACACTAATGGTTTTTCTGCTATATGATTGTGTGGTGCTGTTGTAGCAGAAGAGAGGTATTTTTAGAGAATTCATTTCTTTACCGTGGTTATGTGGACAACATGAATTATGGCTGTAAAGCTTCAGAATAGACCGTTCATATTACACTTCTTTCTGTATACGTGGGCTAACATCACCAGGTTAGCACACAAAATGTTTTTAGCAGGACAGTTCTTCTGTTTGAATAAGATGTAATTGCTTTATTGTGAAGTATTGTTTAGTGAAATGCACCTTGAAGTGAAATTCAGTTCCATCTTTGTTTACTTTTATTGTCCTTATTCCTAAAAAATGCTGGCATTGTGGTTTCCCCTCATGTCCCTACACTGAATACAGACTTGTTTAAGATTGGCTTGGAAAAACTGAATTTTCGTTTGTTGTTTTTAGTGTGGAACAGCTGTTAGAATGGAGTACTGTTTCAGAGTTTGCACCCTTCAGTGTCTAGTAAATCTTAGTGGATGTCATTTGAAATTTTAGATTTTATTAACATGTTGCAAAACTAGTTGTAATATGACTGGAGAAACCTAGAAAAGAAAACTTGGAAATAATTGTAAAATTTCCAGACCAGAAAAAAAAAATCAGGGAGTGTCTGCTCTGTAGTGGATATAGATGTCTGGGGGTTCTGGTCATGCTTGTCTTGAAAAAAAGTTACTTATTATTATATGATTATTGTCATTCTATGTTATTTGAATTTGAATAATGGTTGGTATTTCAAGAGGATTTTTTTTTAAATGATATTTTTTCTTTTGGGCAGGTGGAGGTTCAGGGGAGTGACCCATACTCCAGTAACTCCAGTCGGAGCCACTACAGAATGCAGGTGATACATCTTACAGATTCAATCCTTCTTCATATCAACCTCTTTTAGAGATGATCATTTTAATCGTTTAACTGACCATCATTTTTATTTTATTTTTTAACAGATTATTACAATTAGTAAAGTAATTGTATTTTTTTTTCAGTAATTTTATAAGAAATATTTTAAAAGGTTTGCTGCATGGTCAAAATACACTACTGTATATAAATTTCGCAATTTATTATTAGGCCTAATGCCGAAGCAAATTGTTTACAAACATTATAATTCACTCTAAACATAGCTAGGCTATTTTAGTTCTCTTCAACTCCACAACAAATCCTTTCAATTTAACCGTAGCTTAGAAAAGAACAAGAATTAAAAATTTAAGCTATATATGTCAAAATATGTATTCACTCACGTTCCCATATCCACATAAAATGTTTTGCATAGCATCACAGTGGTACGGTGATGATGCTTAATGGCACATTTTAGTACATGTAAACTGAGCAGGTTTTTTTTTTTCTTTTTCCTATGTTTGACTGAATATATTTAATTATTATAATGAACGGGCAGCATTATCAAGGAAGCAGGGCTCATCTGTGTGCGGACATGCAGCGCCAGCCCAATCACTTCAGTCTTTTTCCTTTTAACCTTGGAAGCAACTAGCCTACTCCTTTTTAGTCATAAAGATAATCAGAATTGTAAAAGGTTTGCTTTTATTTGTGTATATTGGCAATAAAAACAAAAATTTGTGCTTTTGTAAAATACTCCTAAAGAGAAATAGGATCCCGCTTTCTGCCATCGGTTTCCTTTCGAGCAGCACAAAAATTAATTGAACCTCTGCATACTGGGCTGTTTGTTGCACAGTTTTTATTTAGTTTTCTTAAAGGAAAAAAATATTTCTCATATACGCCTATTGTGTTTGTGAATATGTATATATGGATGTTATTCTCCACTCGCAGAAGCGCTGCAGGTGCATGATATGATTTTTTTTTTTTTTTGGTCTGCTAATTTTTGGCTATTTAGAACTGATCCATGCAAAACAAATGTTAGTATTTTTAACGGGTCGCATACACTTATTATTTCTAATTTAAATTCTAATTTAAAATCTTGTCGGTTAATAATCGGTTAATGAGCGGCAGTTGTCGGTTAGGAAAAATAACCAAAATGAACATCCCAACCTCTCTACTATCTATCTGCATGCTTGTAAATTAGAGTATCTGTCAGCTTTTAAATAATGGGTTTAATTTCTGTTAGTTTCAGTAGGCCCAGCCATTAGTCATGTTAAAGCACCTTAAAGTAATGTTGTTAAAACATTAAATCATTTAACAATGTTAAACATTTTCCTTACAAGGGTGTGGGTATAATAGCTATAGATAGAGATTTAGTTGGAATTTAATTTGATTAATAACCTACTTGTCATGTAACCGGTAGTATTAAACAGTTTGGGAACAGGTAGTTGGTGTTTTTTTTTCCTCCTCTTCTTCGTTTTTGAAAGTAATTACTACTTTGAAAAACTTAAGTAATTCTGGGGAAATGATTCCTGATTCTTTAGAAATATTAAACGACAGTTTTGTTTTCAGCATTTATAACAGTAAATCTGCATATGTGAAAATTTCTGAAGAATTGTGTAACACTGAAAGCTGGAGTAGTCGCTGCTGAAAATTCAGCTTTGCCATCATAGGAACACATTACATTTTAAAGTGTATTGTAATAGGAAAATTCTTTTAAGTTGTAATATTTCAAACCACAGATTTACTGTATTTCATCAAATAAATGGAGATCAATTAAATTGTTACCTCCATCTTTTGAGGTGTACTTTTTATTTAAAAAAAACGTATATATAATGTGTGTGTGTGTGTGTGTGTATATATATATATTATAAAAATATTAATCATTTATTTTTATTGCACAATAAAAATAAGATTTGTCATGCGCATCTCGTCAGTAAAGCCGATTCTGTGATTTAGTAAATCTCCAACTGCTTTCAGATAGAGCGGCATTTAATACACTGAGCTGTAGTTTGCTAAGAAGCGTTCATAATGGAAGGCCATTCATCTGCGATTTTACGAACACTATTTCTGCGTAGCTTGTCAGTGAACTATGGCCCTGTGTATTAAATGCCGCTCCATCCATTAAGACCCAGTCTTTACAGAACTTGCTTTCAAAATATCCTCCCATCATGGGTTGTTTACCATTGTTTTATTCATTCTCTTTTCCAGGAACGCCAAGGACGTGTGAAGTAACAAGCACTGCTTTGGGCAAAAGACTGACAGGCCCCATTTCTCTCCCCAATCTTACCAGATATTTTCAGAAATTATTTTGGGGAAAGATTTAACCAAGGATTCAAAAAGAGGAAAAAAGAAACTAAATGAAGACTCTTCTTTGATTTCTGTTGACCTAAAAGACTTACTTCGAACTTGTAGTAAAAGAAATGACACGATTATTCATAGGACTACAACTTAATTCTATAGGATTCTAATAGTGAACCCAGTACCTTTTTTTTTGGGGGGGGGGGGTCCCGTTTTTGTTCTACTGCCTCATTTTCTCCTAAATTGTTTTTTTTTTTTTAGAAAAAAACATCTGCTTTTACAGTCCAAGCACATGGCATTGCTTCTCTCTTACTACAACAGTGACTTTTTTTTTTTTTTCTTCTTCCCCTCTTAAATCATTGGATTCTAGTGCCCCGGATCCTGTATAGGCAGATTCCCCCCTCATTTCTCTGTTAACCCTCACCTTCTCTTTATTGGAGCTGAAACCACCCAGTCAGGATGTAAAATGATCGTCTCATCCTTAGTGGATGTTCCATTGTTGGTTAATTGGCCACAAATCAGTAAAAGTCTCATTACCTTCTGTGGGGAAAAAAAAGTAGACCAAGTTTCAACCAAGATTATAAAATGGAAGAAAATGTAATTCAAAAAAATCTAATGAATGTTCAGGAATGTCCTGAGTTTTTTCTGTTCCTGTTTTGTTTTTGTTTTTTATTGTGTTGGTAATAGAGGGTGTTTGGCAGGGAATGGTAAACAGAGATGCCGATTTGTTGAGTTAAGGCTTTTGCTCATTGGATCAGTTTTATAATGTACAAAAGGGGGCTGTGTTTGAGAGTTGTCAGCTTGTTTTCCATTTACTTTTTCTTCTGCAAGTTAAAGAGAAATTTTTGCTATTGGGCTACTCTCCTCCCATTTATTTTTTTTCGTCTTTCTCTTCTGTTTCTTAAGTCTGCATTGAGGTGGGCCTTGCACCCTCTCTTTCTCATAATCAGTTCATTAAAAATAAATGTGATATACTCGGCAGAACTTGTGTGTTGCATTTTCCCCTTGTTTGACTAAATACTTTGTCATGCACTAACCTGTGTCCCAAACTGCCTGGTCCCCCTCCACCCAGCACCCACACTCTTCTCCTACACTAGCTGCCTGCACACTTCACCCCTTCTTCTCCTTTGTTCATGTCGGTGAATTAAAACGACTCAAGCAAAACTGCTGCCATTCAGCAGTGTCAGAATAAAGATGCTGCACAAAGCTTCAAGTGTGTTTGCTGTCTGAAGAAGTGAGTTCACAGTATGAACAACAATTTGGTTGGTCTGTTCTTCTGTACTTTGAGGGTTTGTTTTACCTGTGTCCATGGATGAGTGTTTAATTGTCTTAAACACAATATGCCTTTCTTGTGAGGAAGCCATCTGAGTGTAAATCCACCTTAATAGTCAATCAGTAGTTGGGTTAAGTGCTTATTTCACTCATACTTAGTTCAATGAAATAATTCAATTAACTACCCCCATGAAACTTAATGTTTGAGCCAGATCAAAGAAAAAGATGCTATGGCCATTGGAGATTTGACTTCTCACAAGCTGGAATGTGTTTTCTGGTTCATTGATCAGCTTTTCTTACATGGAGTCACATTGGTCTTCCATGAAACCGTTTCATTATTTACAATGCTGAAATTAGTCATGTGTGAGTGATCGTGGGATTTTTGTCAGCGATGTTGATTTTCTTGTTTACTCTTTAACCAGGTGGCGCTGTTTCCGCATCTATTCTGAATGGGGATGCAAGGTTAAGCAGTGTTTGTATGTGTTAGGTAATCGTTAAAATTCCTTTAAAATCATCGTTAGAATATCGAGTAACTTTATATTTATCAAAGTTGCATGCAGGGTCCTAAAGTCACAACGGGAGGCCTTCAATGCTCCTCGACAGAAGGACAGGTTTAATCCTAAAATGGCGGCACTGTGATGATATGAACGTGTTTGTTCAACAGGGGGCGTTAAAACTTCATTTTTTCGCCTCTAAAAACTGAGGTCAACGACCAGTTTGATTGAATGAAAAGAATAAGAACTCGCATTTATGAAACTGGATGATTTAATGAGATTTAAAACGATGTTTTTTTTTTCATCCGTTTCGCAACAAAAGATAAATCCAAATTAAGTTGCATAGCTATAACTCTTAAATGCTTAGTTCACATTTCCCCACCCTTGTGTCATTCCAATATTATTTTGTTCTTTCTTTTCTGAAACAAAAATAAAATTATTCTGAGAGATGTCCCACAATTGAGATATATATATATATACATATATATATATATATATATATTCCACTAAAGAAAGGAAGTCATATAGTTTTGGAATGACAAGGGTGAGTAAAGGAAGATGTCATTTTTTTTCTGGATGAACAATACCTTTTGAAAATCCTCCTTGATACATTTACTTGTTCAGAACAGATATGTGGGTTTAATCTTACATAGTAAATAAAGACAAAATTTAGTAAATAATTTTATTTATTTTTACCTTACCTTAAACCGTTGCAAAGAATATTGCAGGTGGCCTACAGACTATTAAATAAATCAAACATGGCTCGCAGAGTGAAGATTTGTTTATTTCAGTGTGCACAACATTAAGCCTTTCACTTCATTTTTTGTAGGTAAAATGAACAGAGGCATTTCACACAGAGTAAATGCAATTTTACATTTGACTATCCAACGGTTTTGAGCTTGGGTAATTTGTCAGAGGCCTCCGTGTCAGTGGTCACAGCCATCAATCAATTAAACCTTTTAATTGATGACAGTGCAGCAGAGTTCTGCCTGCTTAAGTGCTAAGACCAAGTGTTTACAAGAACCATCATATGTTCCTCCATTACTACTTTCTGATGTCTGTATGGCCATATGTGTATGTATTTGTGTATATATTTAGAGCATAAGAGATATCAGCCTGTCAAAATGGGTACTTGTGTGTGTATTGTGTTGATATTCAGGATGCTTTTTTTTTTTTTTTTTAATATGAGGGGGAAATAAGATGCATCACATGGCTCAACCTCCTGTCTGTCTATATATCATGCCGTCTGAGGGGCCCTTCTCTGACCTCGGCCTCCCTCTCCCCAGGGACCCCAAAACCTCTCGGGATCCCCAGACAACATGAAGGTGGGGAGAGGAACGGCACGGCACGTGTCTCTGAAACCGTTGATGTCGTGTGTGTTTAAGACAGATGCAGTCTTGTCTGTCCATGTGTCTACTGTCATTCTTCTCTGAAAATAGAGCAAACTAAATAGTGCACATGCCTAATGGTGTTTACATTGTGATTAACTTTTTTGGTGTTAAAACTGTAGGGTGCCTTAGAAGAAAAGTAGAAACTCATAAAAATGCAAGGGGAAATTCTTATTAAACCATTTCATTTTAGCATAAAAAAAGCTTAATATATAGCTTTATCTGGCTACTTGGAGATCAATCGCTATAACAGTGCAGGTCACAGGAAAGTCTGCAGCGATTTTCAGGCTTTTAGATCATATCCGTGTGGCCGCTGATATCAGGCTGCAGCTGAATAACAAAGAGATGCAGGCCTGAACTCAATCAGTCTCGGGTTTAAGAGCAGTCGATGTTGTGAATTTCCGATTTAGGTTCTTCTTGTACCCCCAGACAGTATTATCGCTTTTTATCCGGCTGCCGTTGCTGTCCAGATTGCGCGCGGGGTGAGGGGCTCCGTTTATCAGTGTGTTGACAGTCGAGCAGCCGCGTGCGTTCAGCGCATTATCAAGAGCACGCGCGTGTATTTTTGCCATTAGTAACGCCTGGCCATGTCTGCAAAAGATGCGATTTACATAATAAAATCATGTCTGTACTACACTGAGGGACCGATTTATTTCAAACGAATATGTATATATGGAGGTAGAACGAAAATATTAAAGGGTCCATTTAAATGTTCTTTCAATTGCATAAAATGTGTTTTAACACAAGTTAAAAATAAAACGGATAAATAGCACGATTTTTTAACAAAGATTACAATTTAAATTTAAGCTAATTTATTATATAGCCTACTAATGCAAAATGTAAAAAAAAAAAAAGAGACATCTTGCGCATTTAATGATGTCTCATGTTTTTATTTAAATGATCCCTCTCTTTATAAGCATTGGCTATTTGTATATTTATTTATATAGGCTAACAAAGAAATCATCCAAATTAATTTATTTAAAACATTAATTAATTGTAATTTGCTCTTAATTTTTTAATTATGTTAAGATGTTTTCCATTTGCTAATCCTCACGCATTTTTGTCATATCTGTGTTTTTTATTTCTCCTTGTAGATGAGATTTTGAAATACTATAGGGCTAAATAAATAAATAAAAACAATTAATTAATTAATTTAATTGGTATTATTTGTTAATATGTTTTTCCAGAGACATAATAGATATTAGACACACTGAAATTTTAGGCTATTGTTGAAATGTTTTAATTAAAATGCTTCTCGTTTTATAATAATCCATTATTCTTTTATACAAAATACAATTATTTTACGTCGAATTTATTTAACTTATTCCTTATCGTTATAGGTTTGCCGAATCCGAGAGTGTAGCACGTAACCTCAACATGGTTAAAGTCTAAGGTAACGTTCCTCTCAAACACTGCAATTGTAAAATATTTTTTTAATCATGCAAAAATGCTATGCTGTTGTGCAAAATGGTCCTTCGTGGTGATCAAGATTTGAAGTCGTCATAAGAACAAATGTGGAAATGTGGGGAAAAAAATGAATACGTCTCAAAGGTTTGTTTGAAAAACACTCTGTGTAAATCTATATAAGCTTAAAATTCAACACCAGCAACGTCATATGCAGTCTGAATGACTGTCAGAGTGATTAATATTTGCTTTTATTATCTTCACAGTTGTGTTCCGTCGACGGAAATCTAGCCTAAGGGGCAGCGCCTCATCCCAGACCCTCTTTGCCTTTCTTTTGTGAGTAAAATTCATCATTAGTCATAAATAAATACGTAAACTTTGACCCCTCTAAACATCTGCGCCACGTGCCTAGAGCAGATAGGTGATTTATTACTGCCAGCTTGAAGGAACATGATTTGAATGGCAGGAACATGACGTTGTTTATCTAGGGTATTAGGTAAATCTTAGGGTAAATCCTAACTAGGGTATAGGGTACATAAGGCCTTGTGTGTTGGTGTTTGTATTCTTCTCCTATTTAAAATGGGCAGTAGCAGGTTGTAACAAACCTTAATGTTCTTCTCCTGTTTAAAATGGGCAGAAGCAGTTTTTAACAAACCTTAATAATACCCTAGTTAAGATTTTCTTAACTTAAGTAGTTTGTTGCAATGGGCGCCTGATCTTACTCTAAATTCGCTGCGTCACAGGTTTGGGCAGTGGTGTAAAAAATGAGAGAATTGTGAAATATAGTCTTTAAAAAAATCTGCACAAATTTTATGGGTGATGTTTAAAGCCCTTAATCCCATACCCACTACACTGTGTTTGCATATTACACTCCATTGCTTGTAATGATGGCTTGTGTTGTGAAATGTAGGTCATAATGCAACCTTTGCATTTTTCGCTTTTTGCACAGTATTGCCACTTAATATAATCTCATGGTTTGGAAGAGATACTGCCATGCCTTAATCATTATATGCATATTAGACCCGTGTTCATGTGTTTTTGTTTAATTTAATGAATATTCGATGGTCTACTTAAGTGTTTGGCATGTTTAAAGGGATTAGCTGGTTGCATGATATCAGATAGGGGTTGGCAGTGTGATGGTGCAGTGTTTTTGTTTTATTGTGCACACATGATGTCTAGTATGAAACCATTGTGTCCGTACTAAACATGACTTGGTACCGTCGATCGGTCGCTCAGGTGAGTGCTGCTGTTGGCTTCTCTCTTGGCATTCACCGCGTGCCTTAATTGTATTGAAATTAAATCAAGGTCCACTGTGAACACAAAGAGCAAAAACCCAAGTTTCCGAACGTCGCCCACTTTCGTCTTTTCCTACATACTCTCTCCGTTCAGTCTGGTCCTGCAGTCTGGTCTGTTCTCACGGCTAACGATTCAGTCGTGCACTTCAGTATCTCCGGTTCTGTATTTTGTCCCTATGCATTCTTCATAATCTGTTCTGGTCCTTCAGTACAATACCATGTTTCTGTACTCATCATCTAAAATTCCTTCCTTCTCACCTGTCTTCCTCCTTCTGCATCTGATGTGGGCTTCGCTGGTGTTAGTGCAGTCCAAACAATAAGTCCTAATCTTGCACAATCACACACACACACTCACAAACACTTACAAACGCACTATCGCACATCTTTCCGAGGATTCTCCCTGTTCCTGCAAGATTTAAATGGAATAATTCTCCTCTTCGATTGGCCTAGATGTGTGTTAAGGACAAAACATACATGACAATGCAACTCATGGTCATATTTTACACACATATACACAAAAAGATCCCTTTTAAAAACATTCAGACCTAACCCACAATTCTAGCTGGACTCTGTACCGAATACATTTCCTGAGAAATTACAAGAGAGAGAGAGAGGGATAGAGAGAGAGAGATAAAGAGGATCTACCTTTTGTTGTACACATTCTGCAAGAAGCCCTGGCACCTGCCTTCTGTTTCATTCCAGAAGACCTTTTCCCTCTCTCGGCCAAACAAAGAGGACCAGCAAAGCAATGCGTGAGGGATAGGTGAAGATGCAAAGCTATGCACTGCTCTCCCCCTCGTCCATTCAGCACGTCTACCGCCATGATGAGACGGCTGCCAGCATCACAATGTAAAGCTAGCGCTTCCCTATGACAGTCTGTTCTCTCCCTCTCTCCCCCCACCTCTCTCTCTGTCTTTTATTTCTCGCACTCTCTCTCAGCATATGAGTACCTATACGGCAAGTAAAAACAAATACAGTAAAAATCACATCACATAAAATGAGTTGAAGCTGACAGTGACATTGAAGCTGATAAATGCATACGTTACAGAGAACATGTACATGGATTTAGGTAAATAATAATAATAATAATAATAATAATAATAATAATAATATTTCAAAACACATCAGTTACAGCCACAAGCATCAGATCACATACAACAATTACCCAGTAGCATGAAGCACAGTCTATTTCTTCAAAACTACTGACATTAAGCAGCAAATTATCTTTAGCTTCGTTCTTTTTCCTCACATTCTCGCCCTAGCAGAGAAAAAAGAAGCGTATATCCTGTTTTTCCCGTTCTCTTAGTTCCGTCAGTTCTCGCTATTCTCCATCCAAGGGTGAACAGGGGGTCCTGCCGAAGCTATCTGCCCCAGCTGAAGCTCCTTTTCCTGGGGGCTGGAGAGCGGGATTGCAAGGGGAGATGTTCTGGGGGTGGAGGGGGTTTAGGGGAGAGGTAGGCAGGTAGGAAGGTTTTCACGCATGCATGAAAGGGAAAAACAGGTGCTGGGATGCCGCAGCCGCTTAAAAACCAAAACAACAACAACAAAAAAAAAAGAGGAGTATTCTCCCCTGTGAGAAAATCAGCCTGAGAAAATCCAGCAGTGCGCGTCACTAAAAAATTAAAAAAACAAAACAACGAAAAGCTGAGAATGCGCATATACATATATAAACACATCATATATGTATACATATCCAGAGGAAGAGGGAAGGAGCAGGTATGCAAGGGATGAGCGGTTCACACACACGGACACACACACACTGCGCTGCGCACACGCTCGAGCTACAATTTATGCTCTCCGTTTGACACCACCCCCACCTCATACATACATACGCGCTCACACACACGTGCGTGTAACGTCCCAGCTGATCGTGGTAGAGAGATTAGATTGTGGGGACAGCTGGCAGGGATTACACACACAGGGGGTTGACTGAGCAGGGGAGGGGAGACCCTCTCTGACCAAGATGTATACACACATACACGCACAATAAATTGCACATAAATACAGGAAGAAAGTGTGCAGCATCACGTTTACCTAGAAATGCACTGATATCCCATAAATGGCTGCTATATTTGGAAATAAGGTAAACACACACTCATAAACTGAATGCAGCTGAGCACGCATGTAGACGTTGAGGGTTAATGTATGGTAATACATACTGACTGCTAGGGGGTGGCGGGGTGACACAGTTGACCTTTGACCCTGAACCACTCCATCTTTTCAGGGTGATCAGCTGATTGCAAAAGGGGGGCCTTGGGGAGGCAACCCAATATGCTTCCATGACACACACGCACACGCTGAGACGATACATCATGCATGATATAACACGAGCCACTACTTCACTAATGCGTAGTATCACTGCGAATCAGCGGGACGGGAGCTTCAAATGCAAAATACATTTTCATTTTAAATCGGCGTTTCTTCGTTCGTCTGCATCACACTTGATGGTGTTAAATCTGGAAGCGTTTCAAAGCGTGAAACCCCAGTGCACTAGCTGTAAAGAAGAGATCAATACTGTTTAGTCTTGGATTTTGAACAGCATTTGAACTATATCTGACATTTAAATCAATTCTATGCTTCAGCATTTTCTGCTGCAGAGTACTGAAAGAACATTCTGTTCTTTGAAAAAATAGAATTTAAAAATTGTACTTAAAGAATGCATGGCTATGTTGTAAACATCTAGACTTTTTGATATATAGAAATAATGTGTGTTAATGTCATTCAAATATTTCACATACTTGGAGTATTATAGTTAAAATAAAGTCATATAAATGTATAAATTTTTTTATAATTATAAATTAATGAAGCATCACCACAATAATATTTTTGATGGAGCTAAAAAGGGAATATAGTGGGCGAGTAAAAATCTACAACTGTCTTTAAAACAGCGTGTTTGTTTGTAGAATGCTGAAAATGTCTCCTCGCTCTATTTATGTCTTTGTCAGTGCATGTATATTCCTGCATGAGATCATTATTGTATATTATTGCATTTTATGTGTCTGTATGCCCTAGACAAATCAAACAGAAATTAAGTGTATGTAAATGGAAGAGATTAGGGCCAGTGTGTGTGTGTGTGTGTCAGCACTAGCATAGCCTTCATTCCTCCTAGCAATAGCGTCCTCTGAGTGCACTTTAATCTGTAATCTGACAGATTAGCAAATAGGAGCGTTTGAGCTGGATTATCGCTTCATTACAAATGACGAGCATCCTAGGACCTGCTTCTTGTGTGTGTGTGTGTGTGTGTGTGTGTGTGTGTGTGTGTGTTGGAGTAGTCTGTATTCTTTGTGTCTGTGTGGTTGCGTGCTTTTGTGTGGTAAGAGCTTAATTTAAATACACTTCCATGATAGTGTGGGTGTTTCTTTAAAAGTGACTGAATTCATCACATTTAAAAACAATATATATATTTGTAAATATTTTTTCCTGTCCTTTATGTTAAAAGGACACATTTTCAGGCTTCATTTATTTTTTTCAAGATTCATGTCTTTTAATCCCAGAGTTCATATCTTGTATGTCAGCATCAGATTAAAATTTCCATTTAAAAATAAATAAAAAAAAACAAAGCAGCCAGATGTTCTGCTGAGGCGGTCGGTCTTTGCGCTGCATCATTTTAAAGAGGTCACATAACAGATGGGTCGCTAAAACGTCCTCACTGACGAGCCGAAATGGGACATTTACAAGATTACAAAGACTAAGGCTAAATGAGTTTAAAACCTAAACCTGCAGTATTTAAGGGTGAAAGATCATTATTTTAAACTAATGCAAGCTACAGCGTGCAAGTGGGAAAAAGCAGAGTGGTGCACGGTTGCACGTTAAGATGTGTGTTATGTTTCTTCTTTCTTTTGGGCTTTTGTGTCCTCCTGCTTTAAAGGTATATGGGTATAATGCTGAGTTGGCCATTATATGTGTGTCTCGGGAGTGTGTGTGGTTGCCTATGGGCTATGCACAGATGTGTATGTGAGCGAGCATTGATGCATGTGTGTCTGTGCAGAATGCTTGGTAGGTCATTTGGTAAATCCGGCAGCATGTGCTATTGTGTTCGCTGCTGCACTAACATGCATGCACACATATATAAAAGCATGAAATGCTCAGACAAATGAAACAAAAAATACAATTTATCGTTAAATCAACACATTAACGGGATAGTTCACCTGAAAATGAAAATATTGTTGCCATTTATTCACCCTCATGTTGTTCCATACCTGTATGCCTTTCATTCTTCTTTGGAACACAAAAGAAGATATTTTTCCTCTAATCATATCTGAAAAATATTATCCTGCTGGGTGAAAAATGTACAGCTCCGCAGCTTTAATTTGTCATACATGTATTTAGCAGTACAGCTCATACTAGAATACGGTAGAGGATGTGATGCTAGTTATGGCAGTGCGCAGTGCAGTCTCCAGTGTACAGCTGAAAACATGAGCTCTCGGTCATGAGCGCTTCATTGTGGATGGATCGATGCCCTACTCTCCCCCGGGTCACTGGTGTCCTCCAGTGCCCTTAATATTAGTGGCAATTTCATTAGCTCTGACCACATCACACTGATAGAGAGGGGGGTGGGGGATTTGGGTTTGCTGATTAAGTAGAAGTGCAGAAGTGTTTTTATTTTATTTTATTGAAATGACATCCCATTTTACATTTCTTTCATACCTCAGATGATTATTTGTTCTCTTTGTAGTTGAAGCTCTGGAATACTGCATTTGGAATGGGATCTAGCATCTTCGGATGCTTCTTGAAATAATGATGCTACTAGACCCAAAAAATGTATGGGAACTTCTCTTTCTATCTCTGTTTCTCTCTCCCTCCCTTTTTTCTCAGTATGCCCCAATAGTCAGCCCAGCAACAGCACACAGAAGCTCCCAAAAGCAACCCCCCTCTTGCCGCCTCTGCATCCAGTGACCCAGTTTCCACCCCCTCTCTAAAACAAATCACTCCATGACCCACTTCTTCGTTTCGCACCACTTTAGCGTGTGCATGTGCTTGGCAAAATTATGCATCTGTCTTCGCTCTGAGGTTCAGAGGCATTTCATCTGTGTGTTTGGTTATGGAAAAATACTGCTGGCAGCATAAAATCCCCCACATTAATAATAAACGCACAAAGAACTGAGATATTTCTGCCTTCTGTATGTAACATCAGTATGTCTGATTATGTTAAGACAGTCAAGGTCAGCGTTGCCTCATGACCATCTATAAACAGGATTTTTGCAATCACAATTATTTTAATCTTCCACTTTTTTGTGGCTCAGCGTCGGATACGTGCGTGATTTGTAATTAAAGTACGCCATCAATGGCTGAATTCTTTTCTGATTAATGTATGTGATAATGCTCATACTGCTGATAATAAGAACATGTCAGTGAGACTGTCAGAGGCGGCAACAGCAAGGCAAATCAATTTTGCGGCCTATTTAAGCAGAGAGACTAATGGTAATTTTTAATAATCAGTTATGCTCAGACAGTAGGTAACACATACAAACAAACTCCGTTTATAAGAATTAATAGGTAAACATTTGTAATCACAGCACTTTTCTGTTCTGGCAGATGCATGCTGTCAGAATCTTGAGTGGAGCTGATTCAGGTAGGATTCATTTAAAGGAGCAGTGGGCCAAGGTTACAAATTTTAACTCAAAGGTGCATCAATTGGAAAAACATGCATCATTCATTAATGCAGTGCATAAGTGTGTGTGCACTGCAGTAAATGAAAGGCAGTGGGTCAGATTGACCCTGAATGACTGGTTTGGTACTGTACATCTGTCAGTAGAGATGCAGCCATATTTACTGCCTTAAATATCAATATTACATTTTATTATCCCCTATTTTTACCCCAGACTAGTAATATTTTATCCCAGTTGTAAATCTTTAAAAAAAGACTCTTTACTGGAAATGTCTGTGCATGGATCATAATGTCAATGCATTCATATGATAGTCTTAGTATAGTTTTTTGTTTTAATCAATAAACTGCATTCATAAAAATGATCATTTATTTAATATTTAATATAATGATTAATAAACACTGTAATATTTAAAATTATAATTATAAAATACACACATTTCAACACATTTAAAATGAAAAATGTATGAACAAGTTTCATAATTTCATATTAAGCAACAAAACTAGGGATAACAATAATAAGAAATGTTTTTGAGTGCAAAATCAGTTTATTAGAATGATTTCGGAAGGATCGTGTGACACTGAAGTCCGGACTAATGGCTAAATTTAGCTTTGTCATCGCAGGAATAAATTACATTTTTAAAACGTATTAAATCAATTATTTCAAATTGTTACACTATTTCAGAATATTATTGTTTTTTATTGCACTTTTGCTCAAATAAATACAGCCTTGGTCAGCATAAGAGATTTTAAAAACATTACATGGAATATACATTACACACACACACACACATACATTTATATATATGTAGTGCTTGATGTAACACAGTAAATCATATACAAACTGAAAATTCTGTTGTGCATTTGGCTGTATTATTTTATAAATTTATGCATTTATGCATTTCATGGCATCCTCACAGTACTTCCCGTTTTTTTCATAGTAAATTTTGCTCACAGTGAAAGCCCTTTAAAAGCCTGCAGCCACAGATTTCTACACAAAAGCGGGGAGGAAAAGGATGACTATGAGGAGGAGGGCAGAAGGGAGGCCAGTGGCACGTGTCCAGATTAAACGTAATCCCAGAACAGGATGCCAAACAAGGCTTCAGGTGAGAGAGGAGCTCCAACGGGACGAGAAATTGGAGGGGGTGGGAGGAAAGACAGGTGGCCAGGAAGACAAGAGATTTGCCCGACAGTATAATGATGCCCATTGGAAGGGGACTAAAGGGTGGATTCAAATGTATAATTGTTATTGCAGGTGACTGAGGGAGTATATGATTATGTATATATATATATATATATATATATATATATATATATGTAATATGTATTTACATTCTAAAGATTTATTTTTGGCGTCTTTTTACTTTGTTTTGATAAAACAAAAAGCGAAGTGTGTGAGTGGGGGGATGGTCTTAAAAGGTCAACGAGCTGGGGTTCGAACTTGGGATTCCCGTAACGCCATAATGCTGTATGTTGGCGTGCTGCCCACAAGGCTATAATGTATTTGTGTTTAGAAAACTATTAAATATGATTATATTATAATACTAATATTATACAAATATGATATAAGGGTAAGATTTTTTTGTATTTTGAAAAGGTTTCTTATGCTCACCAAGGCTACATTTATTTGATCAAAAATACTTTTACAAAAATATTTTTTTTTTTGAAAAACTTTTCTACTTTTTGTAAATGCTTATATACAGTGGAATATATTAATATTATTTGAATAATATATGTAATTTATTTATTTGATGGCAAAGCTGAATTTTCATATATGATTTGCTGCTCAAAAAAAAAAAAAAGTCATAGCATTATCACCAAACAGTTATGCAGTTATATGCTCATGCTTATGCGTATATGTATATGAATAAAATTAGAGGGTAAGATTCCCTGTCCACTTCCTGTAAAGTTATAAATCAGTACACACTTGTTTCGGTTACACTTTATCCTGTGTCCTTGTTATAGTGTAATTCCACATGTAAGTACTGAGTAAAATTAATTATCTATATGTACTTACTATATGGTTAGGATTGGGTTTTGGTTTAGGGTTACATGCATGTAATCATACAGAATTCATTGTTATTATAATAGTAAGTAAATGTAATCTTTAACAAGCACACCTGCTACAAAAGTGTTACCCTTTTGCTGTTTCTTTTGCTGTTTGAGGTGCCCTTCAGACTGAATATTCACATCATATAGTTTGAGATATCACTTAATTTGGCCGAAAACCTTGTCCTTCATGGAGCACATTTGAGCGATGCAAACATACACAGAGACAGAAACATACCCAGAGATGCAGAGATTGACACTTCTCTGTCGTCTCTGCAGGATTATGGAGAAGCTCTAATCTGACCATCCCACGTGGGGTAAGAGTGTCCTAATCAAGTCAGCTCCGGAGTAAAAACAGCAAGGGTAGAGGGGGAGGGGAGGATGATATCTACTAACCAGTTAAAGAGTTCACCAGCTAATCCTGAAGTGGGATTGGGTGGATGTGGCCCTGGATTGGACACAGCGGTTGAAGTGTGACCTTCACCGACACACTGATGATACATTTCTGAGCGAGTGAGGAGGAAAAGGAAAAAAGGATGTCTTCAGAGGTAACGCAGATGATTTATTATTTTAATTAAGCATCTCAGTCGAGTGAGACCAGCAAAGCCACAATTATGCTAAAACAGTTCTCATGTTAATCAGAAAGAAATGTGGGTATGCCGTAAGCAGTTATAGCTCAACAACACTTTCAACTGTAGCATAGATGACTTCACAAAACAAATCAATGTTTAAAACTGACTGTCAAACCCCGTCCCAAAAACACCAGGACGATCCCTTCAGAAATGGCCTTAATTCATCTCTGATTAACTCATCTTGTGAATCCATTTATCATTGCACTCACCTTTTTTTTCTTTGAATATAACTACTTATTTCACCTTCTCTGTCCCCCTACAGTAATCTGTCATTAACTAAATCCATAGCCCTCTTGTATTTTCAGAATACGGTGATCTGAACCTCCAGCTGGTACGAGCAGCATCTGCCAAGAGCATAAATGTAAATGATCAGATGTTAATGGCCCTCTAACGGTAACAAGGAGAACAAATATAGCTGCAAATCTACTCCCTTTGTTCCTTTTGAGAGACCTCGTCTCATTTTTATTTTAATGTTTTATTTATTTTTGCTCCAATCCATGAGCCATCAAATTTTGTTGCCATTTACAGAAACACCAGTTTTGCATCCCGCCACCCACTCAGAGTTCACAGACTTCAGGATAAGTATTGCAAATCAAAACACAGAAAGAAAGATGTCTTGATTGAATGCATAAGTGCAATGCAATCTATGTTGCCAATATTCTGCACCAAATTTCCTCTACTGTTAATGGAAACATACAGAGTGTTGTGTATCAGTAGCACAGTCCTTCTTTGCCTGCTAGGTACACTGTTAAAAAATTACTGTAAATTTTACAGTAAAATACTGGCAGCAGGGTTGCCAGCCAGGTACTGTAAATTTTACAGTAGTCGTACTGTAATTTAATTTACAGATTTTTCCTGTATTCTCAATTACAGTAAAATTCTGTAAATTAAATTACAGTAAGACTACTGTAAAATTTACAGTAACTGGCTGGCAACCCTGCTGCCAGTATTTTACTGTAAAATTTACAGTAATTTTTTTATATTTTGTATACTGCATTTTTACAAAAAAATATATTATATACTGCATTTTTAATACATTGTATATGGCATTTAACAATTATTTAAATAGCAAATGCACACTTTCAAGTAGTTTACTGTGCAAAGCAATTCTTTGAAAAAAAGCATATGTGTATTTGCTATATTTAAAGTATGTAAAATGATAGCATACAATATATTTTCCCTATTGCTGACTTAACTTTAACTGCATAAAGTGTTATATAATGCATAACTTAATTCACCAAACAAATATAAAAAAATAACATTTTTAAAATCTAAAAAAAAAACAGGTCAAAATGTTATATATCACTTTCAAATTTACATAAAAAAATGACATAAAAAGTATATTATTTTGAACTCATTTTTATTTATTTAAAAATTCTTTCATTTTTTTTTAAATGGATATGAAATTTTGGCATGATTTCTTTTTTATTACTTGGAACATAATGGCCATCATGGACCTTTACACAAAGAAATATTCAAACTGCGTTATAACCGAAACATGACCAACATGGTCATATTAAAACAGTTCACCCAAAAGTGAAAATTCTGTCATTTCTCACCCTCATGTCATTCCACACCCTTAAAACCTTTGTTCATCTTCACAACACACATTAAGATATTTTTTATAAAACCTGATGGCCCAGTGATGCCTACATTGCTAGCAAGATCATTTCCCTTTCCAATGCCCAGAAAGGTACTAAAAACATATTTAAAACAGTTTATGTGACTACAGTGGTTCAACCTTAGTGTAATGAAGCAATGAAAATACTTTTTGTGTGCCAAAAAACTAAATAATGACTATTCAACAGTATCTCGTGATGGATGACACTGCTTCATGAAGCTTCAAAGCTTTATTAATCTTTCAGTTCAAATCAGAGCATATCAAACTGCCAAAGTCACATGATTTCAGTAAATGAGGCTTCGTTACGTCATAAGTGTTTTGAAATTTCAATGGTTCGTGTGACTTTTGCAGTTTGATACACGTTCTGAGCAAATGATTTGAAACAAAAGATTCGTAAAGCTTCTAAGCTTCATGAAGCAGTGTTTTGAGATCGCCCATCACTAGATATAGTTGAATAAAATCGTTGTTTTGGGAGATGGGGGTGGGGGGGGGTTGGCAAAAAAAGTATTCTCGTCGCTTTATAATATTTAGGTTGAACAACTGTAGTCACATGAATTGTTTTAAATGTTTTAGAGGCTTTCTGGGCATTGAAAAAAAGAAATGATCTTGCTAGAAATGCACGCTTCACTGAGCCACATCTTATTATGTGTTGTGAGGATGAACGAAGATCTTACGGGTGTGAAACGACATAAGTAATTATTGACTTAATTTTCATTTTTGGGTGAACTAATCCTTTAAAAACCACAAAGACATTTTCAGATAGCTATCATCATTAAGGAATAGACCAATATTGCCAAACAAGTCATACAAAAAAAAGTGATGCATGACTGACCGGAAGGAGCCGCGCACTTGCAGAAGTCATACAAACTTTCCATCAAACAGATAAAAATCAACCAAATAACAATTATGCTCCAGATGAAGTTCCATCCCAGGATTCAAAGTGTGACTAGAAATATTGAAAAGAGTAAAGAGGACAATACATTAGATATATTACAAAACATAATAATACTTTCAGAAACAAATAGGGGGAGGACAGATACAGTCAGAGACAGATACAGGGATGAGAGGTACAGTCAGAGAGAGACAGAGGGATGAGAGGTACAGTCAAAGGCAGATAGAGAACAATAAAAGGAAGACGCAATCTTGGTGTGTGTGTATCCTTACATTTCAGAAATTCCATTGGAATTTGCACAGAAGAGTGGCAACATGTGGGTTGACTGCCACACATTTTCTTCTGTATCACTTGTCCTGTTTTTATTTCGATGGCACTTTTCCCTTGGCTTTGGGTCCTCTCTCTGGATTTATGCCCACAAAGCACCTAAAGGGTCATGAAACAGACAATATGTAATTAAGAGCGGTTTTAGGACCTCCAAGAAAGTTGGAGATGTCCACTAATAATAAAAAAAAAACATATTTAACTCAATAGCTTGCTGGTGTTAAATAGGGAGACAAATATATTCTCTTCTCGAGTTAAGACACATTGTTTTAAAGGCATCAACAGAAATAACACTGATAACATAACATTATTAAAAGGAATGTTCTGATATAACTTATCTATAAAATGCTGGTTCTGAAGTTGTTAGAATTCAACCATTACCTTTGAATGAACTCCAAGGTACACACTGCTTCCTCCTGATACTCAAGATTAAACTAGTAATAAGCAGCAAACAGAGTGGCAAGGCCGGACAGGAAACTGGGCTGAGTGCCCTCAGAGACCACCTCGCCTTCAATACTCAGCATCCAGTGCCCACTTGTCAAAGTGTCTCCTATAACAATCAATATCACAATAGTAATTAATACCTATACCATTTTTTTTTTTTTTTTTTTTGTATTTCAGATTTTTACATTTACATTACATACTATATTTAGTAGGGGTGGGATAAAAATGTGATTCTTAAATGTATCGCAATGCATAAGCAGACGATTCTGAACTGATTCACAAATGTCAAAAATAAATTTTCTAAACGTTAATTCATGTAATGTTGACGGAGGGTAAAAGGCGGATCTCTGAAACGCGGAAGTGCATGCCCAGACAGTCTGTGACATGCACATATTTCTTTTACTGTCTATGGTGTGTATCCACTGGCGCAGAGCAAGCGTTTTGAGACCTATAACGTTACTTGAGCGTTTTCAGTCCATTTAATGGAAGTTGAGCTTCCATAGTTGCATATGGTTTGTGGTGGATCGATAATGCAGCAAAATGCCTCCTAATGTGAAACAGACTGCAAGCACTTTGTTTTTTTCTTCCTGAACCTTCTGGTTGTTCGTTCATTTGAAATGACTCGAAAAAAGATTCGTTCATTTTGCTGAACGAGACTCAAAAGTCCGATTCGGTAAAATGATCCGAACTTCCCATCACTACAACTGATGACAAGATTCAAGTCATAGACGCAATAAAACAACTCGTTTGTTTATTGGTCAGTGTCGCGCATGATCAGTTCATTTGTTCAAGTGTCACCAGACTGATAAGGAGCATTTGTGCACCCTGTGCCAAAATACACACAAGATTTGCCGGCCGACATAAATATAGACACATATATATAAATAGCATATTTAATAATTTCAAGGAAAACGTATTTGGTCGCCCTAAGGTAATAAATTAGGCTAACTATACAAAGCAGACTTTATATCAAACAGATTTGTTAAAGTTTTCACATTAACGTTACCTGAAGTTAGCAAAGGCTCAAAAAAAATCTACATCTCACTGGTTACGTTATCTTAGAAAAGCACCACTGATAATTTATATGACACACACATCCTCCGTGAGCGACCCTGACTGACCGCGAGGCTTTAGAAACGCGTTTTATTTCGGCGCCCGTGTTAACAGATGACTGCATGTGCAAAGTTGTTTTACATCATAAAATAATCACGACGAAGTGTGCTGATAAACACTAAGTTACAGTGAATATAAACTATTAGCACTGAAACATGTCATTCATAACGAAGGATTCCAGAGATTTTCTGTCCATGGCTGCTATAGCGCCGGGGGATGTGTGAAATCCTACCGCGACCGCGCTACTGAAACCCCGCGCAATTCTGCCTCGCGCCCCGCGGACGGATGATGCTTGAATCTGGGGTTACCAATATAATCCGCGAATGTAGATGCATTCATATACTATAAACTACCAAACAAGAAATATAAAAAACTGAAGTCACTTACCACAGTTGTGAATCACTCCTCTTGTCTTTAACGTTAATCTCCTCGACCGTTGACGATGCGGCTCCGAAGATTTGAAATTTACAGCAAAATTCTGTAAATTTGAGTCAGACCTACACGTGACCCCAGAATGCATTGCAGTTTACAGCAATATGCTGTATTATTAAAAAACAGTCCGCGGCTGTAAAATAATGCTGTAATTTTTACAGCAATTCATTACAGTGTACAGGGACAGACTGATTTGGTTTTATTTTTTAAATTAGTAAAACTATATTTTTTAATTTAATTAATTTCATGATATGCCAGTTAATTAAGCAAATGAATCACAATTTCATGCATATATTAAAGGAATAGTTCACCCCAAAATGAACATTTGTTGGAAATGTACTCTCAGGCCAATCAAAGTTCGCAACAGATTTAGAGAAATTTAGAGGAGTAATTACTTGTTTATTATTGGATCCCCTGCAGTGAATGGGTGCCATCAGAATGATAGTCCAAACAGCTAATAAAACATCACAAGTAATCCACACAACTCTAGCCCATCAATTAACATCTTGTGAAGTGAAAAGCTGCATGTTTGTAAGAAATAAATCCATCATTAAAAACATTTCCTCCAGTAAAAAAGTAATTTCCCTGTTGTCCTCTCAAAATCCACCAACATATTTGTCTTGTAGACTTTAATCTTTGCATACAAACAAGATTCAGGCAAGATGGCTTTTTATTATTATGGATAGAGGACAAACAACGGTTTGAAGATGTTAACTGATGGACTGAAGTTGTGTCCATTACTTCTGGGTTAATGTGATACTTTTATAAGTTGTTTGGACTCTCATTCACTCCAGAGGATCCTTTGATGAGCAAGTGATGTAATGCTAAATTTCTCCAAAATCTTTTCAAACAACTACATCTTGTTTAACCTGAGGGTATTTATTTATTTATTTTTAGCAAATTGACATTTTGGGGTGATATATATATATATATATATATATATATATATATATATATATATATATATATATATATATATAAAGTGACGTAGCATACAGCCAAGTATGGTGACCAGTACTCAGAATTCGTGCTCTGCATTTAACCCATCCAAATTGCACACACACAGCAGTGAACACACACACACCGTGAACACACACCCGGAGCGGTTGGCAGCCATTTGTTATGTGGCGGCCGGAGAGCATTTGGGCATTCGGTGCCTTGCTCAAGGGCACCGCAGTCGTGGTATTGCCAGGCCCGAGACTTGAACCCACAACCTTAGGGTTTAGGAGTCAAACTCTCTACGACTTCCCCCCACATACACACATATACATACAGTATATACACTCAATGGCCTCATTATTAGGTACACCTTGCTAGTACCATGTTTAACCCCTTTTTGCATTCAGAACTGACTTAATTATTTATGGCATAGATTCAACAAGGTGTTGGAAACATTCCTCAGAGATTTTGGTCCATATTGACATGACATCACGCTGCAGTTGCTGCAGATTTGTCGGCTGCACATCCATGATGCGAATCTCCCGTTACAACACATCCCAAAGCTGCTCTATTGGACTGAGATCTGGTGATTGTGGAGGCCATTTGAGTAAAGTGAACTCATTGTCATCTTCAGGAAATCAGTCTGAGATGATTTGAGCTTTGTGACATGGTACATTATCCTGCTGGAAGTAGCCATCAAAAGATGGGTTCACTGTAGTTATAAAGGGATGGACATGGTCAGCAACAATACTCAGGTAGGCTGTAGCATTTAAACAATGCTCAATTGGTACTAAGGGACCCAAAGTGTGCCAAGAAAATATTCCCCAAACCATTACACCACCACCAGCAGCCTGAACCATTGAGACAAGGCAGGATGGATCCATGCTTTCATGTTCTTTACGCCAAATTCTGACCCTACCATCTGAATGTCACAGCAGAAATTGAGACCTATCAGAACAGATTTACATATAGTTTTTTCCAATCTTCTATTGTCCAATTTTGGTAAACCTGTGTGAATTGTAGCCTGCATTACCTGTTCTTAGCTGACAGGATTGGCACTCGGTGTGGTCTTCTTCTACTGTAGCCCATCTGCTTCAGGGTTCGGCGTGTTGTGCGTTCAGAGATGATGTTCTGCATACCTTGGTTGTAACGAGTGGTTAATTTGAGTCATTGTTGCCTTTCTATCATCTCTAACCTGTCTGCCCATTCTCCTCTGACACTCTGACATCAGCAAGGCATTTCCGTCCACAGAACTGCCACTCACTGGATATTTTCTCTTTTTCAGACCATTCTCTGTAAACCCTAGAGATGGTTATGCGTGAAAATCCCAGTAGATTAGCAGTTTTTTAAATACTAAGATCAGCCCGTCTGGCACCAATAACCATTCCACATTCAAAGTCACTTAAATCCCTTTTCTTCCTCTTTCTGATGCTCGGTTTGAACTTCAGCAAGTCGTCTTCACCACATCTAGATGCCTGCAATGAGTTGCTGCCATGTGATTGGTTAATTAATCATTTGTGTTACCAAGCAATTGAAAAAGTTTACCTAATAAAGTGGCTGGTGAGTGTATTATATATATATATATATATATATATATATATATCCACCACCACACATTTCACCTCTCTTAGTATTTAACCATTAGTATATCTGTTTCACAGCATCTCAAAGCTTCTATGAACCAGTGATTTCCTCCTTGGCTTTTGTTTTACCACTGCTGCTCAGCATGCATTTGGTAATTATATCTCATTTGCAAAGCAATTTCAAAGCCTCTCTTTCTGCCCTTAACACCTCTATAGGTGACACTAAACCTGCTCCTTTTCTCAGATAAGAGGCTGCAATTTTAAAAGTGAAAATAAATTACAACAACAACAAAAAGCCAGCTTTTTGTCTTTCTTTCATCTTTCTAGTCTGAACAAGTATGGTGTAATGTATATTTGCTTTTAAAAACATGAATAATTCCTCTTTTTTTATTCAAATGCTCATGATGCAATGCTTACACAATTCATGTATGTATCTATCTTTCTTAAAATATGGTTGAAATGAATAGAGCACTGTTGAGGAGTATCTGCAATTCAAACACAGAAAAGAAAAGCCACACTCGCTGATATGACAGCTACAAATCGTAAAGTTTATCGGATTCTCTGGGTCACTGGTGGTCTACATGTTAATCTTGTTTTATATTTCAGTGCAGCGAAATAGATTTGACTTGAAGTGTCAAATTCTTTTTGACAGGGTTTAGAGACAGTGCCTTTATTTTGACACTGAATAAAGCCAGCACTGCAATGGAAGGAAATAATGCAAGTATTTACATGCATAGAAATAGCAATAATCATAATGAATGGATTCCAGATGCTAATTTTAATGTATGCAGCCGCGCTTCTCTACGACAGCACACAGATGCTCAGTTTTGCTGTAGGGACGGGGGTGCTGGAAACTCATTTGCATGCCGAACTGCTATCTTAATGTGGATATTTATTTTAATTTAATTTCTTACCCGCACATACCGCACGGCAGGCTTTTGTGGCAAAGTCACATTAACCTCTGGCTAGTTAATATTCAGCTGGCGAAGTCCCCCAGCACTTGATGAATATTCATGAGGTGGGCGAGGCCGTCCCCTCACTCCTCCTCCAGCTCCATGGCGCTCGCGCGGACATGTTTATTTCTGAAAGCGGCAGCGCACGCGGCCATCATCATCACCGTCATCCTCATCATCCTGCAGCTCGGTCTGCGCGTGACAGTCGCTCAGCTCAGTATGGCAAACAAGAGCGCTTTGCCCACCAAAGAGCGCTCTCTGAAGGGCAGGGAGGAGAAAATGGTCGTGGCAGGTAAATTCCGTCTCTCGTGAAATGTCAAGGGACACTGATGTTAAAGCAGCTTGATCTAACACTAGCGTTTCTCAATGAATAAACTCTCGTATGCCACATTACATCCGGGACATCAGGACAGTTGAATAGACGGCAACTTCCGCATTCAAACAAAAACCATGGTAACCGGAATACCGGCAAAACGACACATTTGTAGTTATTAATATCATAATAAATGAATATAAAATCTCATTCATACACTGTAAGAGGCTTTACAAGCGCTGTAGTTTTGTGTAATTGATTTGATGAGAGGAGATGGGGGTCATTTACAATATGGTGAGTTTTTGGCTTTGAAGCTTTCTTGTCAAAACAGAACAAATTTGACAAATAGCATGAAAGCCTAGTAACGTTAAACTTTTAATAATTGTCAATAATTTGGTTAACTGGTATGTATCGCTCAATTTTATTTGATACAATATTATGTTTTTTTTAATTAAAGTTAATATAATTTGCCTGTTTCATAATGCCATAACTGAGTGAAAAAAAACGAATTAACAGTAATTTAATAAAACGTAAATGTATTATTTAAGTTACATGTCTTTATAATGATGTATCAGGGTGGGCAAAACTCAAAAACGACTTCGCTATCAGTTTTAATTTTGTACATAACTCATATTTGTTGTGATTTTGTTGAATTTTTTTAAATGACCTCTTTTGGGTGGTCATAAAAAATGCATCAGTTCTTGGCTTACTTGGCAGGACTGAGTTCTTGTCTTTTTTAGAGTAACACTAGGCCCAGTTGGCTAGGCACTCCCTGCCCTTATTCCAAAAATAGTTGTGGTGTTCCCTACCTTAAATAAATGAATGTATGTAATCACCAGCAAACAACCAGGTGATTCTGTGCTTTCAGATATAACCATGACAGTTTTGCTGGCCTGGGGCATCCTGGGAGTTCTGGTGCCCTAGCAGTGTCCAGGGGCCCATCTGTGCATTATGCGCATGAAAGCTCCGCCCCCGTCACGCATTCCCGGCCCTTCTGTCGAAGCAGCTCGCTGTCACGGCATGGCGGAAGCTTCCGGGCCTCTGCATCCATGGGGGGTGGAACAGAGTTTTGGGGAGGATGATCAAACCTTACATGCTGTTGCCATGCTGGCACAGTTTCGGGCCTAGAACTGCCTGAGAAAATGTACTGATGTCAATGCCACAGTCAACGCCTCTTTTTTTAAATGTCTTTATTAGCTGTCTATTAAAATGTGACGTATTTCATTAGATGTTGATGTTTTGTGCAGAGCATTCACATGCACACCTCTTTCAGATCTGTTTATTTTTACTTTTACTTTAGTATTTTAGTATGAGAGCAGAGAAAATTGAGGAAAGCTTGATATTTAATGGAAAAATACATGTTTAGGATTTAATTAGTGCTGGGCGATATGGGCAAAAAAATGTTGCAGCTGATATCGATAATTATGACGATACATTTCAAATCCGTTTCTTTCAAGCATATTTTTTACTTTCTAAGTGGAAGTTGTAGAATCCAGACCATTAATTGTGTTTTTAAGCTGTTCTTTAAGATTTCAAACACTTTGTGTGTTTTTTTTTTTTACACTTTTTATTTTTCTTTAATAAGATATACATATATCTTAATAGAAAAAGGAAATTCGTAGTTTCTGCATGTTCTAATGAGTGATATTGTTTCAAATCATGAAACAGGTTTGTGTTGGGTGACTTTGATGATGCGTACATTCAGCACAGTTTGCAGTGCAGGCTGCAATATTAATATACATTTTTTTCTCTCTTAGAGATTTGACCGTAGCTTGAGTTGACAGTAGTAGTAACATCTGTAAAAACTAACAACATCATTTTTGAAATGTAATTATTCTGACTGTTTGAGCCATTGGTTTTCCATAGTAGCATTCATGCAAAGTTACTATAGCTTAATCACACAAAGCACTGTAATTATAATCCATTACTGCTTCAATACCTTTAATACATGTCTACATCGATAATATATAATTTGATATGAATATCCCACATTTCTGCCCAAATACCATGGTGCATTTAGTGTTACAGTAAATCCATGGTAAATGATGGGGATTTGTAGATTGAAAATCCTTCTGACTGTATCGTTGCACACAATGTTTCTACTGTTTTTCAGCGCTGTTTCATCTGGCTTTAAACTTTAAAATGTAATTTGTGTTGTATACTAAACTCACTGCACTGTTTATTGTCCAAGTGACCAACTCATAAGTGAGTAAACGCATCTGCTCTAGTGAGCTTGTGCTGCCCTGCAAGTTTGAACTTTGAACAGAGTGGATAAATGGTCCGTGTGACAAAGTTCAAGTGAGAAGCGCTGTTTTATTATGCTTTTGTCGCATAAAAATTGAATCTAATATTTATCAAATTCTTGTTATCGTTTTATTAAGGAAAATAATATGGCAAAAATTATCGTTTTATCGCCCAGCCATATTGTAAATAACTAACTTCATTAAATTAAATTGAAAGGGTTAGTTCAACCAAAAAAATAAAAGAGATCTTTGTTCATCTTCGGAAAAAAAATTAAGATATTTTTGATGCATGTTGAGAGCTATCTGAACCTCCCATAGACTGCAAGGGTACTACCATGATCAAGGTCCAGAAACATAGCTTAGACATCGATAAAGTTATCCATGTGACATCAGTGGTTCAACCTTAGTTTTTTGAAGCTACGAGAATACTTTTTGTATGCAAAGAAAACAAAAATAACGACTTTATTCAACAATTCGTCTCCTCTGTGCCACCATAGCGCCATTTTGGAGCATGTGCTGTTCTGCATCAGCTGTGCCACACGGATACGTTTTCTACGTTTCCTAAAATTACGATTGAACCACTGATGTCACATGGATTACTCCATGCTATGTTTCTGGACCTTTGATCATGGTAGTACCCTTGCTGTCTATGGGAGAGTCAGGGAACAAGATTCCATCAAAAACATCTTCATTTGTGTTCTGAAGATGAGGTCTTACGCATTTGGAACAACATGAGGATGAGTAATTAATGACAGAATTTTCTTTTTTGGTAAACTATCCCTTTTAGTTAATGTTCTGCCTTGTCAGATTTGTCTGTTTCATAAGCATTACTTGTGATTCAAATCCTTATTTTGGGAAATTATTCTTTCATTGTGTGTATACCTGTGAAATGATGCACATTCCACCTCATTGCCATTTAAAGAGCAATCTCATCTGACCTTGTAGAAGAAAAAGTTCTATAAAGAGTGACTGGGTGACTGCTATTGGTTTTTCATCACCCTCTGCACAGAAGTATTTATAAGATGCTTTTTATCCAAAGCTATATAGAATACACAAATAGGAGGCTCAGACCGCCGTGAACAGGCTGTAGTTAAGAACTTTGCTCAAGTGCACAGTGGTGACAAGTAAAACTGTAATCAAAGTAGCTCTTCAGATCCTTAGCTTCCCATACCTGAGAATGTAACCGTAACTGTAATGAGCTAGTACCCAAGATTCCAAATCCCTAGATTAAAATATACTGCTGGCCTTTCACTATTTAAAGAACAAATCTATACTATGGACCCATTTGGTTTGTCATGCTGAGCATAGCCATGTTCATTTGTGTGGCTGTGAACATTTTTATATACAGCTATTGTATTAAACCCATATTTTTACATCTTCAAACCATTCAGAAAGTTGACATTTATTTGCTTAGGGCCTGAGAATACTGTTTTTCCACCACTGTATCCGTTAGCTTATGTTTTGTTTCAGGCATCAGAATGCTGGAGGTGTTCCACCGATTACGTGCACTATCTTGCAAACTGTAGCAATGAGGGGGGCCATCCTTCACCATAGCAACCGGAAATGGTTGCTTGGATACAGGTTTGAATAGAAAGTATGGTATGAATGCATCAGCAGTCTTCTCCAGGGGACATAAGGCACTTGAACTTGTCGGTGACTCCAGTGTCTCAGCTGATTCAAGTTGACCCAGCATGAGGTGGTGTTGGTGCAGTCCAACAGAAATGGCCTTGAATGTGCAATGTTTAACAAGAACGTGAAGACTGGTTGGTTTAAAACACTTTCATACTGAGATTGATTAGATTTTTCTTTCATATTCAGAGTGATAAACACAGCAGGTAGGCCTACATGCAGTTTAGACCTTGTCTTTACAGTAGATGTGTTTATATAGTACCGCTTGAAGCAAGAGAAACAGTTTTATCTTCAAGACAATATGGTTAGGTGGCAATGGAATCATTTGAATCAATATTTCACCCTGCTAGGTGCGTTTATAATCGGATTACAAATAGTGAAATCATTTCCAATTGGTTCCAAAGAGTTTGACCATTCTAGTTTCTCTACTGAATCTCTGGTAACTCTGAGTTGTCTTAACCCAACACCAGTGATATGCATCCAACCAGCATTACAATTAATTCATATACCCATATTACATTTTAGCGTTGTGAAATCCTCAAATCTTAAAAAGCAATGGCAACTTTGACAACAGAAACACATGCTGTAATAGTCCAGGTTAACATCAGGTCCTTGGGTCATGAGAAAGTTGTTGTATTGAGGGATTGTGAAGGCTCATTCCAGTGCCATGATGATGGACAGGCAGACTCCCAATGAAATTAGCAGAGAAAGCATGCAATAGTGTTGCAATTCTGTGCGCTTTCTGATATTTATCAAGGCTATTGCTTTTTCTTCTGTTTGCCGGAACACAAATCACCCCAAATTAGGTCCATTTTAGCTGAGGTTTCGGAGAAGAAAAGTCCTTTTACCAATCTCAGCGCTCCATTAAAAGTCCTCTTCTGGTTCTTTTGTCAAGCTCACCCCACCTTCCTTTGCCTCACTTTCTTTTTTCCCTTTTGCCTTCACTGTCCTTTTATCGGCAGAGCGGTTGGTAAGGTGTTGTGGTGTTGGCGAAAGCGTCTTTTGGCACAGTCACAGGGCACCGTTAAAGGAGGCAGACTGGCACGTCCTGGACCCATGCCAGAGCTCCTCAGGAGAAATACCCACTGCTGTGGTTGATGTGTGAGTGTGTGAGAGAGAGAGAGACCGATAGAACAGGAAGAGAGAGAGAGAGAGAGGCATTATGGGAAGGTGAAGGGAGGAGGTTGGTGAGTTAGTGAAAGAGAGAAAACACTAGGTTTGTGGTGCCAGAGCTTTTGTGGATGTTGGTTGTGTTGGCGTGTTCTTGGCCAGCTTTACTTTATTCCAGTTTGTTTTGTTACGTTATTTTTTTTTCACTCTTTCCTGGATGTAGCGGCTTTGTGTTCATCTGCTGCCAAAAGGCACGAAGGAATGAAAGAAAAAACGTGCAGCTCCATATTTCCGCTGCTCTAATCTGTTGCGCATCCCTCTCTTATATTCCTCTGCCCATTCCTGTCGTCATCACTCACTCCGAATATTCATTTGTCCTCCATTTCTCACCTCCTTTATTTGGAAAATGTGTTGTTTCCCCTTTTCTTTTCAGATCCTCCCTCGCAGAAATTAGAAATGGCATAATTGTATGCTTGGCTGGCAGGTCAGTGCCAGGTGGTCTTTTCGAACATTGTGAGATTTGGCAAATGTGACTGCAAAGGTGTGTATGTGTGTGTGATGCACAAGTCCTCACCCTGACCAGAATAAAGAAAGCTTTGCTTTTCTAGGTGACAAAACAAGCTGCTCTTTTTTATCTTGATTTGGGAGCATGGCTTTTGCCTGACTGCTTGTCTTTGTCTCTTAGTTATTTGCTTGTTATCTCATTTCTTTGTATGTTTAGCAGCATTCTTGTTGTTAAATGTGGAAAACAGATTACACGGGTTAAACCAGTTTTGCAAATGAAACCAAATGCACTTGTGTGCACATATGTGCTTTAATTCTTTCTGGCGTACTATTCAGAGTGCCTGTGAATAATACAATTCTGTGATTCAACCTGTCTGACATGTGGCTAGTGAGATTGGTGTATGTATATTTTATTTTAGTTAGCATGCTGTGCTTTAGCTGTTAACGGCACAATAAAAACCCTCTCAGGGAGTTTTTCCTTATTTAAAGTTCCTTTAAAGCACTGTTGTAACAGACAGCAATACGTCTTTGTCCATTGCGTCACACCTAACTGTGCTTTTTTTTTACTTGAGTGTGTTGTCACAAATTTTGCATTTTTAAGACCCTGGCCTCATTTTCACCTGGTATTAAGATGTTTTTTCAGTGATCCCAAATGGTCAGCCGAGGCTTAAACTGTTTTTTACAGTTTAAAATGCACCTCTTGCGACCAGTGCTGTTTTGGATATATTGAGACACTTCCCTATTATTTCTTCACACTCTGCATCACAAATACTGGTGACTGAACAAACCCATGTTATGCGAATGGGAAAGGAAGCAAATGAAATGAGTTAAGAAGCAGTCCTTGTGTTTTTGAGTTGAAACAAGTCTTGTGCGTCTTTTCAAACATATTTGACTTCATGAAGATCTAAACTATATAAACAGTTTAGATGCCTTGTACACTTGTATTTTATCTTAATGCCAGATAAATATATATGATGTAAACAGAATTAATTTTAGCTCAATTTATTTCAGTTTTAAAAGGCTTTTTTAAACTTATTTTAATACGAATGAATAACAAATAAAGTATCTGATCCCAAAACCAGGAACTCCATTTAGTCGACTAGTGATTTATACAACCAACCAACCGACTAGTAGATTTTGTATATCCATAGATTCTATTTTTATATATACTGAACAAAATGAGATATGCTTGCCCTTGCAAAATGCTACTGCTACAGTGTTCTGGGTTCTCTTGATTGTGAAGTCAAAAGCGCCCATCTCCAAATCTCTATTATATTCTAGTTTCTAGATATGGCTCACGCCCCTCCTTCAGTGTGAGTCCATTTATGCCAGTCAAGAAAAAAAGTCTAATTACTAATTGATTAGAAAAGTAATAGCATACCTCTCCTTAGAAAGCCCACAAGATTTAAGTTCCATTCTTATCTAAAGCACAAGGAGTGCAGGATATGTTATGTGCCAAAGTTAAAACTTTGCTACGCTAGTCTAACTTTCAGGCCAAGCTTTTTGCAATTGGTAATGGACAGAGTCTCAGTATTAAGGTCTTTATCGTATATAGTTTAAACTTTAGGGAGATTAAAGGGGGAATGAAGTGTGGATTGCCCTAAATGCATTATTGTGTGGGTTTGTTTGTGGGGCCATGACACATTTCTTCATCCATATGCTAATATTAGTGCACAGTGTGTAAACCACTATCCTTTGCGGCCTGGAGATTTAGGTGGTAAATCACTTCAGTCTTCTTAGCTCTAATCCTCCCCACATCTGTGCCCCTTTTCTCTTCCTCTTTGCTGCTCTAATTCCGGTATGGCACAGTTGGCCATCATCATCCATCCATATAACTCGGGAAACATTTGGTTTGTCCATCCTTTATCGCCCTTGTGGCCTAATGCACTGTAGGTTGTTCCACAGGGCTTTCAGAGAGCTGATGTTGTTTCCTTCTGATGCATTTGCATCACTTGTGGTTTGTGACCTTCTCGGGATGGTTTAGAGGTGTGTGTGTGTGTGTGTTGGGTGGGGTGGGGGAAGTTCAGCAGTGTAATCTGCTAAGTGTCTCCCACTGCAGAAACAGCAGCACTGATTCAGCTTAGCCTGAGCAGACCGGGCAAATCTGCAGTAATCCTCGCCACAGAACCCGGTCTGACAGTCCCACCATCTGGAACAGCGCCACCTCGTGCATACGTACACCCCATTATTACAGAATATTTATATTGCTGTCTTTCTCTGTTTCTGCAGCAAAGCATGCAGCAAATGGGAACCCCACAGTGGAGCCATTTCCTGATGGCATGGAGATGATCATGTTTGGTGAGTTTGGAAAGGATCATATTCCAGACTATTCTTAGCCTATTGCTTCCTAAAGTACCACTTGTTTCTGAGTGGTGGCACATGGGAGACCCAGGGTTGAAGTCCAGCCTGTTCCAAACTAATTTCTCCATCTCTCCTCTTGACTTCTTGTTTTCAAGTGCCAATAAAAATGTGGCTAAAGGCTCATTTAAATGAATCAGTTGAAATGTCAATGACTACCTTAACATGAACATCAGTTATCTATTTTTTTAACCTTATTCAGAATAAGACAAAATTATGATTGGGGGGGGGTCGTGGCCTAATGGTTAGAGAGTTGACTCCTAACCCTAAAGTTGTTGGTTAGAGTCTCAGGCCGGCAATACCATGACTGAGGAGCACCTTGAGCAAGGCACAGAACCCTCAACTGCTCCCCGGGTGCCTCAGCATAAATGGCTCCCCACTGCTCCGAGTGTGTGTTCATGGTGTGTGTGTGTGTGTGTGTGCACTTCGGATGGGTTAAATGCAGAGCATGAATTCTGAGTATGGGTCACCATACTTGGCTGTATGTCCCGTCACTTAAGTTGTTTACATTGGTTGCTTTTTGAATATTTCTTTGATGTTCCCACACGACGCCATCCGACGTACACTCCAGAATTTTACAAATCAACGTATAGTTTTTAGTCATTATGGTGCCATATACAGCTTGGGGTGTTTCATTTTCAATTTTACCAAAGCGTCAACTGCATTTATTTATTTGTCATGCTATATGAAGCTTCAAGCTTTGGTAAATTTGAAAATGAAACACCCCAAACTGTATATGGCTCCATAACAAATACAAACTATACAGTACGTTGATTTGTACAGTTCTGGAGTGTATGTTGGATGGTGTCATGTGGGAACATCAAACGAATATTCAAAAAGCAACTGATATAAACAACTTAAGTGACGTGACATACAGCCAAGTATGGTGACCCATACTTCAGAATTCATGCTCTGCATTTAACCCATCTGAAGTGCACACACACAGCAGTGAACACGAACACACACCCAGATCAGTGGGCAGTCATTTATGCTGCGGTGCCCGGGTAGCAGTTGGGGGTTCGATGCCTTGCTCAAGGGCACCTCAGTTGTGGTATTGAAGGTGGAGGAGCGCTGTACATTCATTCCCCTCATCTACAATTCCTACCGGCCCGAGACTCAAACTCGCAACCATTGAAATGGATTACAAGTCCGGATCTCTAACCATTAGGCTACGACTTTTCAAACTGTGGGTTTGTCTTGTTTTGCTTGTGTTTTGGGCAAAAGCTTTTGTTTTGAGAGGGTCACAGAGTATCAACAGTGTCTGAAATATCATTTTTTAGTATGTAAAAATATAATAATCAGCAGAAGCATTAAAGATGTCAAACTGACGTAGTTAGGAAGGGCTTTGTGGAAGAAGCAAAAAGGAAATTTTGTTAAAAAGTCTGTCTGTGCTCAGTGATTTATCTGCAAAAGATTAAAACTGTCCTATTATTATCGCTATTTGATGTCTCTGTCCCATATATATTCAGGAATGGGCTGTTTTTGGGGAGCAGAGAGGCGCTTCTGGAGGATTCCTGGTGTGTTCTCTACTCAAGTGGGCTACTCTGGGGGCTTCACACCTAACCCTACCTACCGTGAAGTGTGTTCAGGTTAGTCCCAGCCACACAAACACAGCCAGTCAAATACAGATATGCATGTAGACACACGCCCAAATCAATTTGTCCTTTTTGCCGCTACATGCTTGTTCATCTCCCATATCGAAGAGGTCTCTGATGACACTTTTCCCAACCTTAAGTCACACACACTAGAGCAGCAGCAGCTTCACTGTACCCAGATTAGTGCTTCGCTGCAGTCTTCACCAAAACATTCCCTTCATCTGCAGTGAACTACCCAGAGTGCACTGCTCTCTCCCAGATCCGCAGCCCTTCCCCCCTTCCTCTGTATGACCTACTTGTAGCCAGACAGTTCAGAAGAGATGAGATGGAGGGAGGGATGCAGCTGTGATGTTGCAGTTTCTGAACTGGTCCCAGTGAGAAGGTTCTTCTGACTGCAGCTCAGAGGGTTTGATCTCTCCAAACACACACACAGGCTCTTTTAAGTGTGTAGTGTGGAGAAGACTTGCGGCTGTCAGAATTGCGTTGATTGTTGGGGTTAATATGTATTCAGGCTTTGTTATTTGTAAGAGTACGGTACAGATTTACACGATTGCTTTTGAAAGGTTTTGTCTTTGACAGATTTGACAGAATGGTTCTAATGATCTGAAAACCTTCTTGGACTTTATGCTTAAATGCTTGAATACAGTTTTGTATATAATTTTAAATTGTGCCTGCGTTTTGTGGCTGACATCTTTCCTAAATTTCTTTACAATACCATTTTAAATGTTTAAGCCTTTGTGGGCCTGCCTGATCCAGTATACAGGATACACCTCGTAAAGTTGGATAAGAGAAGTTTATCTTCATCGTAACCACATGAAACAGACAAACGCATTCACTTCAACTACAGTACAAAAGACAGTTTTGTTTTTCAAAGAAGTCTCTTACATTCATGAAGTCTACATTTAGTTGATCAAAAATACAGTAAAACGTAATATTGTGAAATATTATTACAATTAAAAACAATTGTTCTCTATTTGATTAGATTTTATTGAATTTCCAGCAACCATGATTATACCAGTCTTTAGTGTGTCATGATCGTTCAGAAATCATTGGTATATGCTGTTTAGTGATCAAAAACCATTTATTAATAATTTTTTTATATTCTTTGATGAATAGAAAGATCAAAAGAACAGCATTTCTTTGAAATAGAAATTTTTTGTAACAATACAGGTCCTTCTAAAAAAATTAGCATATTGTGATAAAAGTTCATTATTTTCCATTATGTAATGATAAGAATTAAACTTTCATATATTTTAGATTCATTGCACACCAACTGAAATATTTCAGGTCTTTTATTGTTTTAATACTGATGATTTTGGCATACAGCTCATGAAAACCCAAAATTCCTATCTCAAAAAATTAGCATATGTCATCCGACCAATAAAAGAAAAGTGTTTTTAATACAAAAAAAGTCAACCTTCAAATAATTATGTTCAGTTATGCACTCAATACTTGGTCTGGAATCCTTTTGCAGAAATGACTGCTTCAATGCGGCGTGGCATGGAGGCAATCAGCATGTGGCACTGCTGAGGTGTTTTATCACAATATGCTACTTTTATCACAATATGCTAATTTTTTTAGAAGGACCTGTATATACGTCTTAAAAGTCATTTTCTAATCAATTTAATGCATCATTGCTAAATAAAAGTGTATGTGTTGCTAAGGTTGTTAATATTGCTAAAAATAATTAATAAATGTACAATATTTGAACAGCAACTTAATATCTGAGTAAAAGATTCATTCAAATCCTGTTCATTTTCTAATGCCTGAGTTTAAAGTATGCTGCAAAATTACAGAACATTTGCATAGCTCTATTTGTGAATGATCTGATCTAATCTAATTCTTTTTGTGCTGTTCTCTCCAGGTTTAACAGGGCACACGGAAGTAGTGCGAGTGGTCTTCTCTCCTAAAGACGTCAGCTTAGAGAAACTTCTCAAAGTCTTCTGGGAAAGCCATAACCCCACTCAAGGTAAACAAACACACGTATTCCCTCACATCTACACAAGTGCACTCACACAGATGTCCATAGAGAGACCCCTGGGTGCAAGGTGCAGTGGCCCAAAAGCAAACGGTCTCATGAGGGTAAAACCCGGATGCATCTGTGTGTTCACGCTGCTCCATGCATGTGTGTGTGTGTGTGTGTGTGCTGGATGGTCAGGATGATCTCGCAGGAATTGGAACAGCCTCAGACAGGCTATGTTAATGTGTCTGAGACCAATTCAGCCATGAGAGGAAAAGAGACATCGCGTATGTGTGTGCATCAGTGCAAGCGTCAACTATTCCTCCAGTCCTCTAGAAACAGAACCAATATTGAACACACCGCTGATATTTGCTGTCTGTACTTGTCCTTCAGTTCCTCATTTGAGAGTAAATCAACCTTGGTGTCTGTCTGCAATCCAGCACTAAGCTTGAGAAAAACAGAAGAAAACTTAAGAGAGATCGATCTATCTGTCTATATCTATTTATCAGTCTCTCTTTCCCACTTTATGTTATTCACTGTTTGTCTGTCTCTCTGCCTGTACACGTATCTATACTTCTGTCTCTCAATTTGCCTGTCTTTCTTGTCTATCTATCGATCATCTATGTGTCCTTATGTCTGTCTGTCCGTCCGTTAGTCTGTCTGTCTATATGTCTGATGTAACAGTGTGACTGCAGCTTGAAGCTGTTGTTTGGCTCTCTGTGTTCAGTCACCCTGAAACAGAGAGAGAAGAGAGGAAGAGACACTCCTCTGAAACATTCATAAAGCTTGACCCTGAGGACCTGAAGCGCACACACCCTCTTCAGCTCTCCTTCGTCAGCTGGACTGTGGGACTAAAGTCTCTGCTTTAATACTTTATATGATGTCTATGGTCCATTCAGTAACTTCAATAACTTCTTGTCTGTATGTTTTCCTCCAGGAACATGTACAAATTCCCTTCGGGGATCAGTAATGCATGTCTGTATATCTGCCAGTTGAGGACACGCCCCTAAAACCTGAGTCAGAGCGTGATTTAAGAACGGCAGAGTGGTTTTCTTTGAATCTTTCATGTGTCAAATCATCAGTTTGAGGCTGACATGATTACCCTGTGTGTTCGGTTCTGTGCCAGCTCTGTAATTCACATCATGTTCTGAAGGTGTCTGAACTTTAAAAAGTCACCCGGGACACCGTCACCCTGTCAGCCAGAATGCCCCAGAAAGTAAAGAGCAGAAAATTACTCATAGGAGCCAGGGTTAGTTGTCAGGAATGGCCTTCAAATGTGATTAAACATCTAACTTGCTCTGTTTTCTTTTAGCTATAAGAATGCAAGGTATCTGCAGATATATATTTTCTAAATTGACTAGTCTGCAGGTTATCTGGACAACTGATTGACTAGCTGACCTTAGAGTGGTAGTTCACTGAAAAAATGAAGTCTGTCATCATTTACTCTGCAGAACACAAAAGAAGATATTTTGTAGAACTTTGGGGTCCCAACAATATTGACTTTCATTTTGTCACAGAATACAAAAAATAGTTTTTGGAATAATGTGAGATTGAGTAAATGATGATACAATAATTAAAAAAAATAAACAATCCCTTTTCCATTTTTCTATAATAAGGCTGGCTTAGGATGATGTCTATCCAACCTGATCTGATGTGTTTCTTAGGGGGTGTTTGCATAAGATCCATTCTTGCGTTAGAAAACAGGTAGACAGATTGCAATACAATGGAAAACAAAGCAGAGGTCTCAAGGCACGTTTTTTAAAGCTGAGAGCATTTTTAACTTGACACAAAAGTTTTTGTATACATAGACCAGGTTTTAAAAACTAGTGTAGACTGCAAGCAAGAACTTGCAGCCTTTTATTGTGATAAATTATAGATGGACAACAAACATACAGGTTTAAAAATATAACCTTTTACTGCACAAAACTATCATAGTCCTCCCAAAAAGCCTCCAAATTACATATAAGAGATGTTCCTCAGAACAGATTTAATGATCGGAAAAGACAATTTTAATTTGTAATTGTCTGGAAATGTATTGTTGAAGCGGTGGTTCTTTGAAAAGTATCAGTTTAGATATGAGACCGTTTTAGTAACATATATCCAATAAAATACTTTAGAGCCTGACTACAATAATAAAATAATGGACATTCATTTTTAGGATTTTATTCACTTTTCAGGTAAAAAAAAAAAAAAAAAATCACACTTTTGTAATTCCCTCATATATCCCAAGTGGGCCGCACACCCCTTAGTTAAGAAACACATAGTCTGAAGGACCATCATGACCCAACACCCAAAAAAACACACACATATACTCTTATAGAATCAAGTGAGAACATGAATATATGAAACTTGTTCACACATTTAAATGTGCACCAGGTAAGATTTAATAATTTAAGCAACATTTCAGCACTATTCCTCCATGTTGGCATGGCATTTTTAGGTTGTGTTTCATGATCCTGAGAAGCATGATGAAGACCATGGCCCATCTGCATGACAGAAGCATCAGATTGTGTTTTTTGGCGTGGGGCACGGGCGCGGCCGCTGCACTGCTATTGGCTACCAAGAATCGAGAACGTCTCTGTAGGCTGTTCATCCATGCATGCTTAACGCACATTCTATTTGTCTGTACTAGAACGCTCACGCTGAATCAACTATGAATCATGTGTGTTCGTCAACATGTGCACGTGTGTTCGTCATTGCTTAGAATAATAGGTAAATACAGTATAAATCCGCAAGTGTGTAAGGTATCATAGGCTGCATACGTGCACGCTTGTATGTATTGACATTTAAATGTGCACCAGGTAAGATTTAATAATTTAAAGCAACACTTTCAGCACTATTCCTCCATGTTGGCATGGCATTTTTTAGGTTGTGTTTCATGGATCCTGCAGGAGTTTGGTAGAGAAGCATGATGAAGACCATGGCCCATCTGCATGACAGAAGCATCAGATTGTGTTTTTTGGCGTGGGGCACGGGCGCGGGCCGCTGCACTGCTATTGGCTACCAAGAATCGAGAACGTCTCTGTAGGCTGTTCATCCATGCATGCTTAACGCACATTCTATTTGTCTGTACTAGAACGCTCACGCTGAATCAACTATGAATCATGTGTGTTCGTCAACATGTGCACGTGTGTTCGTCATTGCTTAGAATAATAGGTAAATACAGTATAAATCCGCAAGTGTGTAAGGTATCATAGGCTGCATACGTGCACGCTTGTTTCCGTTGTGCACAGAGACCTGTGTATTAAGCTGCTGTCTCACAGTTCAAAGGGTTCTGCTCTCAGCAGCATGATTTCCGGAATCGTCCTATCAGGGCTGGGATAGCAACATCCACAGCCAATCAAACACTCCCAGCACTCTCCTCTTTGTACCCCCACCTCATACCCAGCAACACTTGCTCTGGCAGAGTCTTTAGGTCATGGTATTGCAAATGTGCGGTAGCTTCCCTATACCCTACGTTAATTTTCTAAAAATATAGGGTGTATGCTTCATCTTTGGCTGTGCTGACAAAGATAGTACAGGAAGCCGAGGGTTGAGTGAGACGAGTTGGGAAAATTGGGTTCCTGGATGGATTTGACGAACAGGAAATAACTGAAGCTATTTTAACAATTCTATCGCCTGTGGCAAACTGTAGAGTGGAGAAGTGCAGTGCGGGCACACACACGAGAGAAACGCGCACACACGCTTGATCGCCTCAGCAGTTTGTTACTTCCTTGTTTAAGAAAGACCCCCCTCCTTTCCTCCCCATTCCCAACGGCCCCCGGGGCTCTCAGTCTGTCTACAGGATAACAACATCTTATCTTCTCTGTTCTCCTCTCCTCCCCCATCCCTGGCTTCTTCTCTCCTCCATCCCTCGCTCCCCCTCAACATCATCCCATCAGCATTTCCGCAGTGACTCCTCATTCTTACCCTCCGCTTTTTATCTCTTAGTCACTTTCTTCATTCTGCCATCCCGCGCTCCCTCGTTCCGCTAACAATGAAAGAGGGCGGGTTTCTCTCCTCCTTTGTCCTCGTTTTTTCTGTCTTGCCAGTTTCATCTTTTATCGTGTCATGTTTTTTTTTTTGATTTGCAGTATTTATGTAGCTGCTGCGTCAGAGAGATGCATTATCGCTTGCTTCACGGGGGAGAGACAAGATGGCTGATGCAGGCGCTCATCGTGTCTTTCAAACGTAGCGGTTGATCTAGATTCTCCTAGGCCTGTAAACATTACATCCAGTTTCCCACCTGCTTTTGGTGTGACTGACACTTTTGCTGTGTATATTTAGCCCTGAAAAGCTAAACATCAATGCTGAAAGCTAATTATGTACCCAAACTGTTTGCAGGATCTCCATAATTACTCCGCCACACTTTTGTTTTGTCATTGAAAACAAAGGTTATTGAGTTCACATGAACACCATTTTGTGCATAAGCCACCAAATGGGACAAAAAGAAAAGACCGCTTCTAAATTAAGAACCCCCCTTTGTCTTTTTGGGGTTCAGCAATGGGCACGTGCCTCTCGGGGGGTGACCTCGACCCCAGTCCCTCCTGAATGAGGGGGGCTCATTACAGTTTGTCAGTCAGCTAAGGGGGAGGGGCCGACAGAGGTCATTTATGGAGAGTAGATGAGAAACGGTCGCAGAAATGCTTATTTTTGATGAGAAGGGGGTGGATATGCTGGAAGAAAACATTTGGCTTGTTGAGGAAGTAAAGAAACAGAGCTTATTTTTCCATCATATTGGACCATTTTGGATGCCCTGTTGAAGGTGCACAGTGTACAGGTGCATCTCAATAAATTAGAATGTCGTGGAAAAGTTTGTTACAGTAATTCAACTCAAATTGTGAAACTGGTGTATTAAATCAATTCAATGCACACAGACTGAAGTAGTTTAAGTCTTTGGTTCTTTTAATTATGACGATTTTGGCTCACCATTTAACAAAAACCCACCAATTCTAATTCAAATTAGAATATGTTGACATGCCAATCAGCTAATCACCTCAAAACATCTGCAAAGAAAATAGTTTCTCAGTCTTTGGTTCACTAGGCTACACAATCATGGGGAAGACTGCTGATCTGACAGTTGTCCACAAGACAATCATTGACACCCTTCACAAGAAGGGTAAGCCATAAACATTAATTGCCAAAGAAGCTGGCTGTTCACAGAGTGCTGTATCCAAGCATGTTAACAGAAAGTTGAGTGGAAGGAAAAGATGCACAACCAACCGAGAGAACTGCAGCCTTATGAAGGATTGTCAAGCAAAATCGATTCAAGAATTTGAGTGAACTTCACAAGGAATGGACTGAGGCTGGGGTCAAGGCACCAAGAGCCACCACACAATTAGCTACAGTTGTCGTTTTCCTTTTGTTAAGCCACTCCTGAACCACAGACAATGTCAGAGGCGTCTTACCTGGGCTAAGTAAAAGAAGAACTGGACTGTTGCATAGTGGTTCAAAGTCCTATTTTCAGATGAGAGCAAGTTTTGTATTTCATTTGGAAACCAATGTCCTAGAGTCTGGAAGGGTGGAGAAGCTCATAGCCCAAGTTGCTTGAAGTCCAGTGTTAAGTTTCCAGAGTCTGTGATGATTTGGGGTGCAATGTCATCTGCTGGTGTTGGTCCATTGTGTTTCTTGAAAAAACAAAGTCACTGTACCCGTTAACCATGTTTACCTTTGCATGTGTTTTGAGTTGATTAGCTGATTGGCATGTCACCATATTTTCATTTGTAGGAGAATTGGTGGGTTTTTTGTTAAATGTGAGCCAAAATCATCACAATAAAAAAATAAAAAAAGACTTAGACTACTTCAGTCTGTGTGCACTGAATTTATTTAATACACGAGTTTCACAATTTGAGTTGAATTACTGAAATAAAGTAACTTTTCCACAAAGTTCTAATTTTTGAGATGCACCTGTATTTTAGCCCAATATTATGATTTACATAAAACTTAAAAGGTCTGGAGTTATTAATTTATTTTTTATGTTTTATGTTTTTTTTAGCAAGGATGAATTAAATTGATCAAAAGTGACATTAAAAAACATTGAACTTTCTGTTCATCAAAGAATACTGAAAAAAGATTCTGCAGCTCAACTGTTTCCAGAATTGATGATAAAAATAAGTTTCTTGACCATCAAATTAGCATATTAGAATGATTTCTGAAGGATTGTGTTACACTGAAGATTGGATTAATGGCTGCTTAATATCCAGTTTTGCCATCACAGGAATAAACTACATTTTTAAATAAAAACAGAAAACTGTTATTTTAAATTGTATTAATATTTCACAATATAACCGTTACATTATTACTAGGGGTGTAACGGTTCACAAAATTCACGGTTCGGTTCGATACGATACACTGATGTCACGGTTCGGTTCGGTTCGATACGTTTTAGATACAGCAAAATGTAAAAACATCTCAACTTTTCAGAATGCCGCAAGCGCACCGCGGGTCATGTGACAAGAACTAACCAATCAGCTTCATCCTTTCCCGTAACCACGTTGAGAGCTCAGCCAAGATGAAGGATCAGCTGATCATAGTTGTATATGGATTGCAATTTTGAAATAAATTTAGTAGCAGAGCTACTGCAAGCGATTTTTAGAGCTGCAAATCCATTTATCCTTCGCTGAAATTTCCGCGTCTCATGGAGAGAGCACGTCATTGTTGCTTAGCAAAGACAGACGCCTCATGAGCGCTTCTGCCCAAGCGCTTTGGAAAGGAGGAGAAAGACGCGCTTAGCGTTTTCCATGCGTTTTTAGGCACGATATGTGAACGGCCCCTAAGGCGCTCGCTCACTCAGCACGCGCTGAAGGCTCGTTGCAAAATGTCGAATGCCTTTAACAGACCAGAAATATAAGATCCTAAAATAACCAACAGGTCTGGTGTTTGGGTTGGATTCCCTGTAAGCTATAGTTTCTAAATGCTGCAGGGATAGTTTGCTGCGTGCATGTTTCTCCTTTTTTTCGTCTTTTCCCAGATAGTACTGACGCATATATCCCAGATTTTTTTTTTTTTATTATTCCCGCTGGTGTACCCTGTCATGTTGCAGATGCGACATACCGTTGTTTTTTTATCCACCACTCTCTTGCCATCACCATTATAGCTTAAAGGGAATCCAAAGTGCACCCAAACACCAGACCTGTTGGTTATTGGAGGATCTTCTCATTTCTAGTCTGTTAAACGCATTGGCTATTTTGCAACGAGCCTTCAGCGTGTACTGAGTGAGCGAGCGCCTGCTGAGTAGCCTAACATAAACATATAAGATGGTGTTTTTTTCTTCTTCGGGAGTGTCAGGGGCGTTGCCTGTTACGTTGTTTGGGTTATTGGGCTACCTTGTTGAACGCATATCATTATATTTCTCTCTCTCTCTTTTTTTTTTTTTTTTCAAATATAATTAATTACTCCAACGAACCGTTCGGTATACATAATGCGTACCGCGTACCGAACCGAAAGCGTCGTACCGAACGGTTCAATACGAATACGCGTATCGTTACACCCCTAATTATTACTGTGTTTCTTATCAAATAAATGCAGCCTTGGTAAACATACTCTAAGAAAAAAAGTACAAAACACTTGGGTACCCTTTCAAAAGGTATCTACTGTGGCATGGCTTTGGTTTTGTTTTAAGGTCTGAATAACAACAGCAACAATTAATGTTTGCCACAAATAATTAGTTTTCTAATCTAGAAAAGTGTTTTTTCTAGTTTTACAGTAATTTATAGAATGTCTTTTCTGCAAGAAAAATTAGAGTGTAAGAGATATATTCACAGTATAAAATTGTTAAAGGGGTCATCGGATACCCATTTTCCAGAAGTTGGTTAAAATTTCTCAATGATTTTTTGCTTTAAATGCTAATGAGCTCTGCTGACCCCGCCCCTCTCTTCTATGGGGTGACGAACTGAACAACAGAACACCTCAATCGCTATGGAGCCATTCTTGTCTACATCTGGTCCGCCGGTCGGACTGTTACAGCTCACTCAGGGCGGGTCTACTGTAAGGATCAACAAACCTGGGAGCGGCCTTCATCAGTGTGATGTCACACAGACCAGAAGCTGAGAACAGCCTGTAAAATGGAATATTATTTTTAATGATTAAATAAAAAACACTGGGTGGATTTTTATCTTTATAGTTTAAATGTGTACACACACTGCCAATGCACATTTATGTAAAAAAAAAAAATGTGTAAAAGTGAATTTAGCATGTGATTACCCCTTAAATTTAAATGTTTTCATCAGTGAAATGCTAGCTAATATACATACTAAAAATAAACACACACACACACACACACATATATATATATATATATATATATATATACAAACCATGTTACATTTACAGCACATTTTAAACGTGTGTTTTTATTTATAAGGATAATGTAAGAATTTGTGTGTGTGTGTGTGTGCAAAAGAGTGAGGTTGTGAGCTTGTGTGTGTATGTGTATTACATAAGAGGTGTAAAAATAGACCCAGCTCTGCACCATTCCTCTTAGTTGGCTCCTCTCGCACGCACACTGCTTCATCGTACCCACAGGGCACACACAACAGTGCTCTGAACAACCCCTCACACACATACACTCCCTGCATCATACACACTCAAATTCACAAACTAAAGCATCACACATGCACCTTCACAAACACAAAAGGTGGACATACTCCATCTACTTGCCATCAAACTTCCTTTATAAAATACAATCTACATACACATCAATTTGTGTGTTTTCTCGTCGGCATACATTTGAGCCTCAGTGTTTAAAAGCTGTTTTTGTCCACGGACACAGAGGCTCTTCGGTCACAGAAACGCAAGCCACAGAGTTTGTGAGTAAAGTGATAAACCAAGCAGACTAAGATTCAGAGCCATCAGTGTGACACATGATTGACATTTTGTGTGACAGGGAAAATTTAGCTTTTGAAAGACACTGAGAATTCTCTGGTGTCAGGCTTCACATCACAAACACACTGTTGATGTTTCAATATTTAAATTTAAAGGAATATTTCTCCCCTGAAAATAATATTTGTCAAGATTTACTCACCCTCGTGTTGTTTCAAACCGGTGTTCCGTTCACTCTCAGGGAAATTTTTTTACAAAGTCTGTCACCAGGGCAGTACCTTTTTTAAAACTTACACCTTTGTAACTTTTAGGTACTAATATGCAACCTCAACCTTTGGGTATAAAGGTGTACCTTTTGATGCTTGAATTAAATAATCACGGCATTATAATATTTAATATGAAAAGTAGATGCTATTTTAAAGATTTGCAAAATAATTTTCATCACTAATTATAGTATTTTTAAACATTTAATTTATATGACTATCCAATATCAAGCAGTACTGAACAAAAGTGACTGATGACAGATTGGATAGTTAAGGATTTTTTAAAAAGATAGCAACAACACAGTTTTGGTGACCATTGACATCCATTGTTCATCCATTGTTTTGTGTTCTACAGAAGAAAGAAAGTTACAGGTTTGGAACGACATGAGGGTTTTGGGGTGAAATATCCCTTTTAAGTTGCATCTGTGTTTATTTCTAGTTTCCGGAGTACTAATGTCCCTCAAGCATTTTCAAAAAAAACCTGAACACTAATAAATACGAGGTTTTCATCTTATCCTTTTCATTCACTCTTCCAATCTTTTTTTTTTCCCTCCTTCCTCATCGAGCCACATAGTGCTGATATTTGAAATGTCTGGATTGGTCAAAGCAGCCTTAGAGGATTGGCATCTGTCTGGATGATGCTGTGTGTGTGTGCTTTCACGTGCGTGTACAGCTTATTCACTCACAAGTACACATAGTAAATCTTTCCATTCTTCCCTCCGTCTAAAGCAAAGGGTGATGCTTCTTGACCTCTGCATTAACAGAAACCGTTTTCCTGCGGGAGAGCCATGTTATGGAGAGCGAGAGAGACTGCGTGTGACATTTATGGAGTCAGCTTCTGCCCAGCTCTCTGCTCTGACCCTGTTTGTGCGCTGATGACACATCTGCAGCGTTCTCCACTCTCGGTTCACGTGCGTGTTGTGTGTTGAGAGGAGAGATTCTGTATATTATTCAGCTTGAACAGGGAGGATCATCAATAATAACTAAGCATCGGGATGGAGGCTGAAAAAAGAAGCGCTCCAGTCTCAGATGGAGTACATTGAGTGCTCATCGTTTCCTTTTAGTTTTTAACTCCTTTTTCCCTCGTATGAGCCGAGATAGATTTAAGAGTTTTGATATTCAGTGACACTTAAAAGTATTTGGCCACTTAATTAAAAATGTCTGAATGGCATTGCTGATTGTAATAAAATATATATATATTTTTTATTATTATTTTTATTACTTTTATGTAATTTTTTACTTTTTGTATTTTACTTTATTCATCACTGAAATGAAGTGCATTTTAACATTTATTCAAAAAGAAAAAAATTATTTGTAAAATGTCTCAAAGTGGTTCCTTCATCATTTGTTTGCAGATGGTAAATGTTTGGTTGGAAGTTCCCGCTCCTGTGCAGTGGCAACCGTTAATTAAGTGTCCAAACATTTACCAGTATAACTTGGCTGTGTGATGTTTTTGGTGGCTCAGGCCTCAGGGTCACGGGGAAGGTCAGTGACTGTCGCTTTGGCACTTTGGAGGATCAGCCAATCAGAATGCAGTATTTTGGCCTTTGAAAAGAGAGCTACAGAGAGCTCATGGCAAGATGGCCGACATCCAGTTCTGCAAAAAGATACAAGAGAGACAGCAAATTCACTGTGGAAAAAAAATGGCAAGGGAATACCGGAAAATACAAACATGTTTCCACATGTTATCAAGGAGGAAATTATTCAAAGACTGCTATTTTTTTCATATTTTCTAATCTTTTTTATTTTTTTGCAGCAATATCAGAACAGAATTGGATTTTGCTTGCTAATAATAGAAATGTCATTAAAAAGACTGATGTATACAGTGACAGGACTGCAAATTCCTGGGGTTTGAGTTTTTTTAAAGAGCTCTAAAGCGTGTGTGTGTATTTTTTAGGAATGGCACAGGGGAATGATCATGGCACGCAGTATCGTTCTGCCATCTACACCTACAGCCCAGAACAGCAAGAGCTGGCCGTGAGAAGCAAGCATGTGTACCAGGAGGTGCAGTATCTCAAAACACACACACAAACTTTCCTTTGAATTCTGTTGCTCTAGAATGAATTACGGATATTTTCATAACCCATAGTCCTAACCCAGCTCCAACATTATTTACTTTTATTTCTAAATATTTTTTACTATTCTCATTCATGGTTTATGTCATTTTTCTATATTATGTGTTAGAGGGGACATAAGTGAGAAATAAGGATACACTACCATTCAAATGTTTTGGGCCAGGAAAAGAAATGAATACTTTTATTCAGCAAGGACGCATTAAATTGATCAAAAGTTACAGTATAGACATTTATAATGTTTAAATGCCATTTTAAGACCATAATTTACAGCACTAATGATATTGAGCACAAAATCAGCATATTAGAATGATGTCTGAAGACTTGAATAATATCTCCCGATAATTCAGCTTTGCCATCACATGCAATCACATCTAATAAAATGATCATTTTATAAATCATGTTTTACTGTTGTTACTGTAGTTTTATTGTATTTTTGGTCAAATAAATGCAGCCTTTGTGAACAAAGTTCTTTCAAAACACTTAAGAGACCCCAACATTTTGAACAGTAATGCGCAAATCAGTTTAGTTAATCAAATATAATCAGAGTTGAAATCCACTGATTTTGTTTTTGCCCCATCACATCTCCAGAAGCTGTCTCATTTCCATCCTCTCTTTTCCATTCTTTGCTGCTCTCAAACTGTTCACTGTCAAACGCTGACCGCCCACACCTGTCAGAGAGATGCGCTTGTGGATGCTCATGAACGCAGCTCATCTGGATGGCTGGACTGTTATCCCTGTCAAACTAGTTTGATGATGCTTTGGTTTGTGAGATACAGGAGCTTGGGTTGCCGTTCTTGCGGTAACCCTTTGCTCCTCATGTCATCGGTCTTGCTTCTAGGGCTCAGATGTGATTTGGGGGTGAGGGGAATGAGGCATGGGCAGGGAGGTGGGGTGACCCCTATTGGCCTTGGCATTGTGCACATCAGGGTGAAAGGTCAGGCTTGCAGGAGGCAGCTGTGGTTAAAGGGGCACAATCAGATCAGGGGACCGAAACGGACATGCTGTTGATGGCCCTAGTGACCCCACAAGCTGAAATGTACACACACACAGATATAGTAAAGCAGAAGGGGCATTTCAGCACGGGTTAAACTGGGCCATAGCACTTTTAAGGCACTTTCAATTCAGAATTAAATAATTAAATAATGGCTCGGGTTGGTAGTTTTTTTATTTAAAGAAGTCTCTTAAACTGACCAAGGCTCCATTTATTTGATCAAAAGTTCAGTATAAACAGTAATGTTGAAAAATACTATCACAAAATTCATAATAACTTATAACGTAATTTATGACTGTAATGGCAAAGCTGAATTTTTTAGCAGGCTTCAGTGTCACATGTTCCTTCAGAAATCATTCTGATGTGCTGATTTGGTGCTTAAATAACACTTCTTATTATTGTCAATCTTAAAAGCCGTTGTGCTGCTCAATATTTATGTGGATAAGTAAATCCTATATGAATAGAAAGTTCAAAACTAATGTTTATTTGAAATAGAAATCTTTTGTAACATGTATTTACTGTCACTTAAGAACAATTGAATGCATCCTTGCTGAATTAAAGTATTAATTTCTCACAAATAGTAAGTATGATTTGAGAACTGGTATCGTAAATGCTATCTGTGTTTGTATGGTATGTGAATGTTGTACAGTAGGTGACTTTGCATGCAACATGATGATTTTTGTGTAGAACGAATGGCTCCAGATTGCATGAAATCTATTTTAAATACGTTTATTAAAAGGGCATCACATCTCTCAGACTTCATAGCCTTTCCCTGCAGTTGATGCTTGTGCTTCTCTCTCTGAGGGTGGTTTCGAAGAACGGCTCGGTTACATAAGATGAGATTAGACATGTTAGTCCAGAGTCTTGTTAAAATATAGAGGAGCGGACATGTGTGTGCATCCGTCATACTGTGGAAAAGCGCAGTGGAGAGTGAGAATTTGAAGAGAGACACTGAAATAAAAGAGAGTGTGAAGAAATTGGTGAGGCCTTTTTGAGGACACTTCCATCAGGTCAAATTCAGGTGATGAATCAGACACCGACATCACACGCAGACGGGAAATGAATTATTAGCACTCGCTGAGAGTTGCACTCCATCAGAGTCTCCCAAAACTCTGGCATCAGTGAGGGCAGTCAGGGAGAAGGAAACACGGGAGTGTGAGAGGAAGAAGCTCTTTTAAGCGCTGTGGTTGAGGAGGGGAGGGCTGCTGTAATGAAATGTAGGAATTTGCAGAACATCAAAGAGTTTTTATTCAGTAGTGAAAGAGAGCGAGACGCAGGAAGATAGAGTAGAGGTACAATTCTGCTGCAATGAAGCACTTTCTCCGAGGAGTTATTTTGGGGATTTGAATGGAAGTTTATGAATTTGCTTTGTTTATCTACTTGTGTTATCCTGCAGACATCAAAATTGTTTTTTTTATTTTATTTATTTTTTTGTTATGTTTTGGGGGGGTTGAGATTCATCTTCATGGCCCAGATTAAATAATGTTGACAAATGGTCGTTGAAAAAGTGAATGCACAAATGTGCTGTGAATGTCAAAATTTGGCATGTTGATATTATTGATATTTTTCATCTTATGTACAATTGAATGCTATTATAATATTCCCAGTATTTAAAAAAGTTAGCATGATTATTCATAAAAATTTAAATTTTGTAAAATGTAAAATTTTTATGTAAAAATCACCTAAAAAAATTATGAAAAGAATAGACTATGTAGATGTAGCACTTACATATGCCTTGTTTTAAAATGAATTATAATAATATTGGTTATAGTCTTGTTTTTGTTCGATCCCTTTATAATCCATAGATAAGCAAAAGATTTTATGTGAAATATCACTTTCTTTTTGGCTCAAATTATCAAGGTTTTTTTTGTGTGTGTGTTGTTGTTGTTTTTTTTTGTTTTGTTGTTTTTTTCTAATCAATTCCTGATGGATATAATCCCATCCTAAAAAAATGTTTTTCCTGTTGGAATATCCCGTATCATTCTGGGATGTCAGTTCATGGAGGAAAATTTGGTTAATGGAATATGACATTGACTTTAAGAATAAACAAACACACTGTGCTCTAGAGCTAGAAGAAAATGTAGTTTTTGATCATTTTAAGCATGTTGTATTATTGTTTATAAATGTAGTAGTAACACTAAATAGGCTCAATTTTCATCCACAATGTTATTGGCTGATGTTGCCTATAGCTCAGGTTCTTATAAGCACTCCATCTAAAAACAAAATCTCTCTGTTCCACGTCAAGTAATCTCACACAGATAGACGCTCATGCTCTCACACTTTGATCTGTCTCCTCTCACAGGTCACATGACCCTCTGCTGCCTTATTCTCTCTCACAAAATGCAGGAACCGCCAAGGATGACAAAATGGATTCCTGACTAAATCTTATGCACACACACTCATGCTTACATGCAAGCTAAGTATGTGTGGAGATGTGCGTAAATGCACAGAACATGCAAAGATCAGCCTTGGCCTTTGCACTGTTTTTTTTTATTTTTTTACATTATGCCTTCTTTCTCGTGTATGTTTGAACTAAAGTGAATCATCTTTACACCTACACATGCTTTTCTGTTGGTGCGGCAGAACTATACAGCTTATAATATGGCAAAGATGCTGTAGCTTTTAGCAGAGACTCTGCTAAAACAAGAAACAATAAGCTTTCTCGTTAAGCTAAAACTGTATCACCGTTTCAGGAATTTTGAAGTGTAGCTTTTTACTTAATAGAAAAAGCTGCATTAATATTTATTATTTATGTTGTTCTGTTAAAAGTAGGCCAAGCGGTTGCAGTTAAAATATACACAGGGAATGTGCGTGTTAACGTGAGCAGGTTCAGGTGTGTGTGTGTGTGTGTGTGTGTGTGAATAGTCTAATATATAAGGTAAGTTTGTTCTCACAGGAATATAAATGGAAATATATGAATTAAATCTGATGGGGATAAAAGGGGAATTCTGATTGCAAAACATACTGAAAATGGTCAGACTAATTATAACATATATTGGTGGGTTTGTGTGTGTGTGTATTTGAAGATGCAGGAACACATAGTGACATTAGTTGAGTCATCAGAGTCAGATGAAGCATATTCAGATATGCAAATGCTTATGTAATCTCTCTCTCTCTCTTTACCTTTCTTTTTCTGTCTCTTTCTTTCTGTCTCTTTGCTTGACTGTCCACAGAAATGTTCTCCTCCACAAGAGAGACACAGACCACTGAGCTTTGACAGAGCCAGCTTTCTGACACCATATCCACACACACATAAAAAAAAAATGTCCACCCTTTCTAATGCACACTATTTAAAATATTTTGCACAGTTTAAAGGATGATAAACATGGCTCAGCAATATGGATTTTCATTTCTGCTGGCCCATTCAAGCCAATAGTTTTGATTTGCACTTGACCTTCCAGTACAGGCCTAGTAAAATCAAGAATGAAAATTATGAATTTTAATTAAACAGATTTCTGTGTCAGAGGTTTTTATTTATGTTTATTTAAGAAACCAGTGTGCTCTATGAAATCATGGGTGTATGTGTGTGTGTGTATATATATATATATATATATATATATATATATATATGTATATAAATGCATGCTGTTGAACATTTTGATGGTGGATTCTGATAATGAAAAGTGCATTATAACAGTAAAAGAAAATATATATATATATATATATATATATATATATTTTTTTTTCTTTCTTTCTTTCTTTTTGTGTGTGTGTGTGTGTGCGCTCTGCTTATCAAGTTTCTGGTTCTCTTTTTATGCACACCTGGCTAAATGTTGTTTGTGTGTCCATCTTCCTGTTCACTGTAGCATGTGTAACCATGTGATAATCCTATAAGGTTATTCTTATCTTTTAGCCTTATAAATATACTAATTTCAGAGACATATTTTTAAAAAATAAAAAACATGGGAAATGTTTTGTTTATGTTGTATAGGTATCTTTGTTTTTCTGGCGTCCATGCTGCTGTTAGTATCTCATGGTGTTATGCACATGCAGCCTCTTTTGTTAGACATGAAATCAGTAGCAACTGAAGCAGACTTCTGTCACCACCTAGTGGCTGAGATCTGGAACTACATAACATTTCATATAAGGACGGTTGTAATTGCTTAAAGCCAGCACATAAATGCTCCCATCTCTTTCTTTGTGTTGTAGAGACACCTCCCTCAGGTCTACATGTGAGCTTTAGAAATACTGTGATTGATCTGCAAATGTGTTTTGTTCTGTCTGTTTGAAATAGTAGTACCTAAAACCTTTTTCTGCTGGAGTTTATGGATGCGCCCCTAGAGGGAGACAGAGCTTCATTCATGTCCCTTTGAAACAGTTTTGGACATTCTGTCTGGCTTTAATATCACATACACAAGAAAGAGTTGTTTCAGTTCGAAATTATTTGCTTCTCCCTAGACAGTGATCACATTTATCCTCTTCATATCAAAATGTGTCATCATTTATCGTCTCTTTTTCTGTCTGTTCCTGTTTCATCTTTTTGCTAGGCTCTACATAAGAAAGGCCTGGGTGAGATCACCACCGAGATCCGAGAGCAGGCTGAATTTTACTATGCTGAAGACTATCACCAGCAATACCTGCACAAGGTGCCTAAAGGATACTGTGGCTTAAAGGGCACCGGTGTCACATGCTCTATCAGAGGAGAGAAAGATGAACTCTGACTCGGGGCACACAGACATTTTTCTGCTATTTAAAGGAATACTTCACCTGAAAATGAGTATTATGTTGATTCACTCTCATGTTGTTCCAAACATGAATGAATTTCTAAGAAATTCTTTCTAATATTCTTCTGCATTAACTAACTAAAATGAAACCCATAACAAAGTTTTTTCATTACTTTAAATAAAATGAACTGTAAATGTAATTAAATAGAATGTTGTTGTTGTTGTTGTTTTTTTCAGGTAGGCAACATTTCTTGTTTTTGTTTAGTTTAACTTGAAGTACTTAAATAACTAAAAATAAATAATATAATTTTAACAGACATTCTAAAAAGAACAAATATGCATTAAATTGTTACAACTTTAAGAATAAAATAAAAACAAATTCAAAGTATTAGCAATATATATATATGTAAGTATGTATATACGTATATGTATGTATATACGTATATGCGTCCTTGCTCTTTTTCATGCAGTTACTATAAATGTGCGCTTTAAAAAAGGAGGTCCATTTTTCTTACCCAAAAAAACCGTATGACTTGAAAAGAATATAACACACAAGTCAACTGGATTTCACTGTAAGCTTTGTTTGGGTGAATTACTTCTTTAACAGGGGAGTGGTGTGTTTTGCAAGTGTCTTATTTGATCCATGTAGAAAAAGACATGTGTATGTTTGTACAAACTGTGTATTAAAAATATTTTTCTGACAAAATGTAAGTCTGTGGTACAAGTTGGGCTCTTAAAGCCAACAGTAACCTTCTGCCAGTGATATTTCCACAAGCTAAATCTGTCACACTGTCTGCTCTAGAGCATCTGCTGTGTGGCTGCCTTATGCTCCGGCCAATCTCTGATCTCTGTGGGCATTACAGTACAGTACTGCAGCATTCTAATACATCAACCCCTGATTTAAAATACAAATGACCCATTCTGCCTCATGCAACATGAATAACAGTGCTTGCTTGTACACAAAACTGTTTATTTAACTCTATTTTAAAACAAACAATCATATTACACATTTTATTTGTGTAATAATCATTCAGTAAAAATTCTCTATTTTTTCTTCATTAAGCCTTCAAGTTGCACCTGTGGTTTCTGTATACCACTAGGTGGCAGGACATGTAAATATAAAAACATGCCTTTAAATAAATCAACTGTAGATTAAAGGAGGTGGCAGGTTGTAATTTCTGTGCCAGCAGCATCACCAAACCGAACTGCAGAAATGACTAGAAAAGGAAAATTGGTAATTGCGTTACAAAGCCTTGAAATGAGAAGGTTAATTAGGCCTTAGTTTGAATACTTTGTATGTGTGAAGTGAGACTTGAAAGCTGGAAAATCTGTGGTTGGTAGGCAGTTGGTTTCTAGATGGCTGATAAGTTTTTCTGGGTGGTTGTGGGGGCATTTAGTTGATGTAGCCTGAAAGCTTTAGGAGGAGTTGGAAATAAAATTCCGATCTCACCCTTAAAAATAAATTATTTAGTAAATTTCTTTCTTTCTTTTTTTTTTCTTTTTTTAATGACAGCAATATATTGACCAAATAAAAAAACAGTTAGTTGACTTTCATTGTATTATATTTAAAGAGGTCCTATTATTCTCAAAGTCTAGATTTTGTTTTGGGGGTGTGAAAAACGCATTTTTTTTCCACATAATTTACATTATTACAATACCTTTCTCCCCAGCCTGGCACAAATGGCTCGATTAGTTCTGGGTTTGATGTAGGCCCGCCTTCCAAAAAAAATTAATGCGTTGTGATTGGTTAACAACTTTAACAGTGTTTCAGTACTGCCCCGCCCCTTGCCAAAGCAGCAAGTTTCGTCTGCTCAGGTATCCAACTTACCTTGCAAAGCGGAAGTAAATACAATTACATACTTCCTTATAATGTGTTAAACTTCCGTTACAAAAATCAGCAAGCTGTGACAAAGTGGAGACAAAACTCATCAATCACATTTGAGCAGAATAGGATTGGAGAGATGGAAAAGGAGAATAACACAAGAGCTTCAAAGGGGAGTTGTAATACAGACATATATTTATAACCTACTAAAATATAGGCTATTCAGACCATATTTACTCTCGGTATTATTTTAGGACTACTGGTTTTTTTTATTGACAGCGATGTCATTTGTGTGCGGCATTCAACAACGTTAACAACAGGAGGATGGAGGACCTGATGGCTGTGATTTTGTTGTGTCTCGCGGGTTTCACAATAATGGACATGGAATGTTGACTTATTTGGAAAGCAATTGAAAGAATGGGAAGAAGGAATCTACAACAAAAAGTGCTACATTAGTTACAAGTGCCTGCACTTCATCGTCCATACATTTCTCGTTATTCATCATACTTGCGAAATAAGTTGACACAATGTTTACAGAATGTTTGCACTGCATTTTAAATCATGGTGAGTGAGTGTCTACTTGAATAGTACTAGTTGTGCTGGTTAGACCCTGCTCCGGAGTAGAAGTTCATTTGGTTCTCAAAAAAGGCAGTCCGATACTAAAATTGCACCCATTTCCAGTGGTGCAAAAATGCACAAAAGTGGGTAGTTCCACAATTAGTTCTGGTACTTTGAAAAGGTTCCCACGGTGTAAAAGGCCCTATTATTGCACTGTTTGGCTATTAACTGTGAGCAGTGGATAACTGTGAGTAACTGGATTTTTTTCCTGCAACTTTGCTAAAAAGAAGCCCAAATTCGTGTATAATAGGCCACACGTACTTGTCAACTAGTGATGTACCTTGTTCATGAACTAGTTGAAAGAACTGACACATGTCGTTCAAGAATTAAATGAACTGGTACATAGCTTATCTCATTCGTGAGCGAAATGAATGAGAGTAAACCAGGTCAGTTGGCCATTTAGCATGTCAACCTCACAAAATGCAAAGCGCAGTTATAGGTACTGTGCAGGTACGATTTTTCATATTTAGCATACAGAACATAATTTCACATTTAATCCCCGAATTATGAATGTGAATATATAGGCTAATATATGATCTGTCTGACCAAACAATTAAAATGATAATTATGCAAGAAAACCTCATGCTTTGTTCATCTGAACAACCTTAATAAACTTTATATATTGAATGCAATTATGCACACATTTTAATAAAGCCAAATCAGTTTTTGTTACAAGTGAATACGTTCGTTGACTTAAGACACTCTTTTTCGCCATATTTTGTGTAATGCCAAGAAATGGTCACTGAACGAATCAGTGAACAAATCTGAACGAATCATTTCGGTGAATGAACTGAAAATGAACGAATCTCTTGAAAGAATCATGTGCTGAGTCCCAATTCGCATACTATCTGTGCTAAATAGTATGCGAAACTAGAATTAGTACGTCCCAAATCGTAGTATGTTGAAAAGAGTATTCCAAAGATACCCGGATGGTCTACTATTTCCGGTTAGAATTTGAAGTGCAGATCAGTGCACACTCTAAGTGCTAATATTGCCCACAACCCATTGCGTGCGGGAGGGAGGAGCTTTGCGATGGCTTTGTGGTGATGTAAACATGGCAGCCGCGTGCAGCAGCGGAGATGCGCCCTCAGCTTTTAAGTGTAAGAATTAAAATGTTATTAAAGGTTGGCTTGCTTAGTTGGGGTCACTTCATCTACAGCGATATCATTGACTTGATTGTAAATAAAAACAGACACTATTTAAACTGAACAGAGATGACATAACTGAATTCAATGATGAACTGCCTTTAACTATCATTTTGCATTATTGAGACACTGTTTTCCAAATGAATGTTGTTCAGTGCTTTGACGCAATGTATTTTGTTTAAAGCACTATATAAATAAAAGTGATTGATTGATTGATTGAATAACTAATTAAAGTTGTATTTTATTTCGTTACACACATTGCACATGAACGTCAGAACCAGCCGCCTCACAAACGACCTGCGTTTGGTTCTACGATGACGCCGCCCTGCTTCTTCACTCCTCAACTTGGTAGAAGAACACATTGTAAAATGTATTGTGAAAAAAAAACGATGAGAAAAAAAGATGGGAATAGTAAATAAAATTTTATTGGACATAAAGAATGAATGAAACGTTAACAGTTGTGGGGTGCGTACTAGGCGTTCACGTTGCATGACGTCATCGAAGTATGTCCCAGAACGTGCATACTCTTTTGCTACACACTCAACAGTATGTACTTTTTCCTCACAAAAAAAGTACATACTTTTAGGTCGTAGTATAAGTAGGCGAATTGGGACTCAGCAATGATTTCCACCACTATTGTCAACTCTGGTTCTAACCATGACCTTTCCCCTGCCCAACCCCCCCCCACCCCCTCCAACATCACAAAAGCTGGGAAAAAACGCTGTAGTCCAAACGAGCCGTTTGTTGTAGTTCTTGAAAAGGGATTTTTTTTTTTTTTAAACAAAATATCTCCCTTTGGAGTGGATTTTGAGATTTGTAACTTTGTAGATATTATTTATGACACACTACAAACTGACTAAAATTCAAAAAGTGAAAAAGGAAAATAGGACCCCTTTTCTTATTTTTAATACAGTAGGTCCATTTCTTTATTATTTGAAACCTAACAAAATGGTTAGATTGCTATATAAATGTTTATATTATACATTGTACGTGTGTTTTAAAAGTATATTTTAATTTAATTATTTTTTTTAATTTTTTTTTACCACAACAGTATGTTGAAATTTTTAAACACTGAACTCCATTGACTTACACTGTATGGGCACAAAAACAAATTTCAGTAGAAACTCTTTTGTGTTCCACAGACGAATGTAAGTTGTACAGGTTTGGAATGAAATGAGGGTGAGTAAATGCTGACAGATCTGTTATTTTGATGTGAACTATACTTTTAAAACCGGCTATTCTAAATATTTCGGTTTCACACCTCAGCTGTGTATAGCGCTACACATGAGTCAGCTGCTCATTTTAGAAATTGAAAAAACTTGACAACAAGCTGATCTGCTGACTGGCCTGAATAGAGCCGGGTAATTATGCTGATCTGTCCAACTTAAGCAGCATTGCCCTAGTTTATCTCGATGCTTCGTTAAATATGAAGTACTAATGAACCCGGCCTGGCTTTGGCTGGTGATAGTTTGGGTGATATCTCATATATGGACTCAAGTGCACAGTGAGTTCTGGAACAAAGGCCATGTGCTCTAAAACCGGATCAAAATGTGGTAAAGTCGACAGAACGGAGGATTCTGGAAGCCTCTTGTGGTGTGTTGTCGTCTGCTCCTTGGCTGATGATGTCACTGTGTTATCTGTCATCTCTGACTGTGTCTCTGGGATGAGACACACACATGATTCACACAGCACCTGTATGAGGAGACAGATTTCTGGGAAATGATACATTCATCTTCAAACTCCCACATGTGTGCTATATGCACACCTATATTTTCACCGCCAGACGTACTGTACATAAGGGTTACATAAACACATTTCTGCTATGAATGGATCCCACACACAAACATTAGCTGAGATCAGATTACCCAGGTTTGGTAAAATTATCTTCATACAATGGCACCAAAAAGTAATTTGTACACTTAAAAATGTCTGAACATCACTCCATTAGTTTAATAAAATTATCACAAGAAATAACTTTATTTTTCTTGTATATTATTTGAATCTTAATTTTCTGAATTTAAAATTGAAGTTATGATTAGGAGCTTGCAATGAAAGTGAATGGGGCCAGTCTATAATCATAATATGCAATGTTTCAAAAGTATGTTCAAATCGACAGACAAATCATATGTATATATATATATATATATATATATATACACACACACACACACACACACACACACTTTTTTATTGTGGTAGTCAACATCATGCTCAAATGTTGAGCTTAACTTTTGATTCTGGAATATTTCTTCAAGTGTCCAAATACACATGTGTTTATTGTTTTGAGTTAAATTAATACGTCCAGTACAGCCGCAACCAACATACACACACAGGTGTGGTGGCATGTTCAATGAACCAGACACACACACGCTTGTACGCACACACTCTGACACACTGACAAATCTTGAAAAAGCTTTTTTGTTGACCGCAGTCTGATTTCCTCTGCTCTATTTTCTCTTTTCTTTTCTTTTCTTTTTTCTCTTTGTGTCTATCTCTTCCTGGCACCTGTGTGTAGGTGTGGACCGTGCTGCAGGTGCTCAGTCTCTCTCTCTCTCTTTGGCTTTCTCTATCTATCTGTCTCTCTCTCACTCTTTCTCAGTCTCTTCCTCCCCCTCCCTTTATGAGGTTATTTTGGTATGATGATGATATTTTTTGCATTTATGCACATGTTTCTGTTTGGCTTGTATGTGCCACATCGCTATAAAAATCAGCTTGACTCTGGGTATGTCCCTATGTGGTTATTGCTGCCTACCAATCTAATAGATCAGTGGCTGATTCTTAAAACTGAAAAAGTATGTTGCTGGAAAAAACGGCCTCACTCATATCTTAGTGAAATGAACTATGTGGGACAGTGGTTTAGCTCTCTTTAGCTCTTAATGTGGCTGATGGTGTACAGAAATGGTCTAAAATAAACTAACGGAAGGAAAAAACGACCATGTAAATTGTATGATGTTGTTTTATCTGTTATAAACCGTGCTGTGTTGTGATATTATCTGTTTGGATATATATGTTCCTTTTCTTGTTAGTTAATTAATTAGCCCCACACCTGTGTCTGTTTCCCACTGATTACGTTCCCAGTATTTAAAAATCTGTGTTCTCCATTATTGCTTTGTCCATTATTGATGTTAGATCATTTGGGTTTGTGTTAATGTTCCTTTTTCTCTCCTGTGGATCAATAAAATAACTATTTTGATATATTCTTCATTTTGTGCTTTGCCTTATACACCAACACGTGTGACATTAGTAGCTTTAGTGTGTTAGGATGTGTTATATTTATATTATATGCTGTTATGTATCATGTTATGCTAGTTTCAGTGTGATGTGTTGTTATTTGATGTTCTGTTTTGATGTTGTGTTGTGTTTTATGCATGGTTGTGTTATTATAATATGATGTGTTATGTTTTGATGTGTTGTGTCTTTGTGTGATTTTCTGTTTTATATTGTTATATGTTATGCTGTCTGATGTGGTGTTATTTGTTCTGTAAGTGTGTTGTTGTGCTCTGTTAGCTTATATATTGTAAATTAAATGTTCTATGTTTTTGTGATATGTTATGAATGTGTTGTTATTTGCTGCTTTGCGTTGTTTAGTTATAAGCTGTTTTGTCTTATGTTATATATTGTGGTTGTTATTTGTCATATGTTTGTGTGACTTTATGTTAATGTGTTGTGAACTGGGCCATTCTGTGTGGCACACCAGTGTCAAAAGGTTGCCCAATTCATTTGAATTCATAATGGATATACATATTTATAAATGCCAATGCTGAACCTACTGTATAAGGGACAAACAATATGTCCTAAACAAATTATGGCTGATAAATATTCGCTGGTCATTGGCAGGTGAGGTTAATTTTGGATCATGCTTGCAAAAGATTGTCTCCTCTTTCACTTCTCTGTGTCTGTATTATTCCTCCCTCTATCTGTCTTTCTGTCTCTGATCATATTGGTGACTTTGTGCAACAGTATGAAGGCAGTGAGTGTGACAGAGCCAAACTGTCCAGGTGCAAGTGTCTGACTCCTCCCTCTCACTAACACACACACTTCGGCACAGGATGAAGACACTCGGCAGTTATTTCTGTGTTTCCTGTCTTGAGTCTCTCTCACACACACACACACACGCAGGTGCAGTGGAGAGTCACTCAGTGAGGAGGGCACCAGCCAGTCACATGCACGTGTGTTGCGACCGGACACGATGACACACTCTGATATTCCCCTCCCAGTGTGTGTGTGTGTGAGAGAGAGAAGGGTGGGTGATGCTGTTACCACAGGGGCAGAGGTCAAAAATCCCTATAAGGGAAGATGTGTAGAACTGAAGAAAAAAATAAAGGCAGAGAAATTGTGAGAGAGGGAGAGACACCGGTGCTCAACACCGCCCACATTTCGCAGATGTGCTGCCCGGAGAACAGTGAAGCTTACTGGGCAGCACAGAGACAGCAGTGTGCCCTCAGCACACACACACATATGCGCTCTCACGACCAGACGTGATTGCTCCATTAGGAGGTTCCTCAGCTGTGGCCGTTTCTCACACACTCGCATACAGCTGCGAACACACAATTATAGCCTACTTTGACCCTCACGCACAGACGCTCGCTCGCTTACGCTCAGACACACCTTTGAGAGTATTAGTTCACATCCGACCTCTGGGTGTTTCGAGAGAGGCCACAGGCACATACAAAGCTTTTTGTAGCTTATTTGGGTCACTATCTGACATCAAACACGCTGTCCAGTGCTATCGCCCATCAACTGATGAGTAAACAGGAAAAGGAAATGTGAGTGTGATAGATATCAGTGTGTTCTGCTGCAAGGTGCTTCACATTGACAAACTTGATCTCATTAAAACATCGGCAAACTCTTAAGATCTTAGATAAAATTCAGTTCTGGAATTTTCAACTGACAAACAGCAGGCCGAGAACCTCCATCTTCTTGTTTTATTGATTCATTTGCATTAGTGCAGAATCTGAACTTTTTGTACTGGAGGTTATTTTATTTTTTTACTGATTACACCAGTGATTCTCAACAATAAAATAAAGACATAAAAATAATTCTAGACCTGTAAAATTAATGTAAATAGTAAATCTTGTCATATAAATGAACTTCACAGGCATTGTTATAGACAATATTTTTCTAGGTATGTTCTAAGTCCTAAAATATGTTATCAGGTAGAAATTGAGAGTTAAAAATAATTATATTCAAATAATAAAATAAAAAAATAATACAATTCAAAATCCTTATCCTTATACAGCAAATCATGATCCACTAGAAAAATAATTGAGCCTTTGTATATTGTTGTGGACAATCGGGGGCCTTAGAGTCAAAAAGCTTGAGAACCTTTAAAAAGCATTAGAGGAAAGTTTTATTGCTCAAAATGAAAACGGAAATGAATGTAACATGTCTATTTAGTGATGTTGTGATATCCTTTGGCATAAACGGTTTCCTCTGTTCTGGTGATTGATTCTTGTACTTGTTCAAACCATCAGATCCTCCCGGAGGAAGTTCAAATTAGAAGTTTAATCACTTAATTATAAACTTTCAGTTGAGTATCAACTATAAATTAGATGTTAATACTAACATAAAAAATACTGTCACTTTAAGAGAGGTCCTTGTAATCTTTTCACAAGTTGAGTGAGAATTGGAATTCAATTGGCCACACCTGTCAGGAAGTTGAACTGAATAGAAAGAGGAAGTTAATTTAGCAAATTTGGTGAAAAGCCTTCAAACTCAAGGCTTTTTACATTTAAAAAAAAAACACATATAAGCAAAATTGTCTTGTCTGACTATATGAATTCAATTTATTTAAATTTTACTTTCTTACATAAAAATAAAAGGCATTCTAAATTAATTTCTGAACAGCACACAACCCTGGAAGAACTAAAAGAATGTTTAATGAACCTGAAATAACCGTATTTTGAACATATTTTACCTTTTGATGTCAGATCTTATTATACTGGAAATCTAAGTTTTAATATATATGATATTACTGTTGTCTTCTTCTGAGGAGAAGAATGTGAGAGGCAGGAAATGTCAGTAATCTCTATCTGCTCTCCCTAGTCTCATTGCTACCTAGGAAAAACACTTGCGATAATAAATAGATCTAATGTGTGATTTGTCTTTCCTGTGGGTGGGGTTTAAAAGAGACTTTCAGGTACATGACTCTAGTGTTGTTGTGCCGGAGCTGAGAAGAAGATTGTTTTTCAGCAGCTCTCAAACCTGGGCATCCTGTTGTTGTGTGATCCGCTCCAGCCCGGCAGAAAAGTATCAAGATGTTAATATCAGCACAAAGAAGATACGTTGTTTTTACTGCGGTTAAAGAGGGCTCTCACTGCACACAGACTCAGTGCAGCAGGCCGCAGAGTGCAGTATGCAATACTGCGTGGGCGAACCTCGCTGTAGCTTTTAACTGCGTGGGACAGACGAATGTGTTTGTCTGTGTACGTGTGCATATAAGGGTGTGTGTGTGCGAAGGACAGGTTGAGGATGGTTGCAGAAAGTGTACAGCATCTTACTTTGCCCCACAATGACTCATTTGCTTCTCTTCTGCACCCTGCTGCCTTGCACACACACACTTAGTTAATGAGGACATACAGCAGACAAATTATAATAACTCTAGTCTAACCCATCCCTACACACTAATCCTTTTTCATGAATCTTTTTTTTCTTCAAACGTTAGTCCCCAAAGTTTTCTGTCATTTTTTAGTTAAACCCACATAAACATTCATACAAAGGTCTCACTTACTGACTCCTAACCAAGTTCTCATACACACTTACACAAATGTACATTTACATTAATCAGACGCTTTTATCCAAAGCGATTTTTTTTAATGAAATATATTTTGACACACACTTTAGTCACTGGTAATGCTTTACAATAAGTTTCGTTTTGTTTCCATTTTTCGTTACATATAATGAACTCACCTCTAAGTTTTCCATCTACAAAATGTCAGATGTCTTATGAATATATGTAAAACAGTATGCACTAAAAAAATGCACTATAAAAAATATAAACAGTTACATAAGGGAACAATCACAGACATCCAACTTGAAATTATAAAACTGTTTTAGTGTATGTAAAAGTTAAAATGAAAAATAACCCTTATTGTAAAGTGTTGCACATTGATTTTGTATGTATTTTAAAAAACACATACAGTTACACATGGGGGAAAAATCACAGGGATCCACACATCTACTGTAATATTTGATAAGTAACTGATGAACTAGGCGAGACAGAATATGTGGCGTTTAATAGCATTTTTCTGCTCATTTGGAATTCATTCATAGATTATGTTAAACAGTTTCATTCACATTTATTGGTCAGAAAGCATTACCAAATCAGCTACAACATTTGATAAACCAACACACGTTGCAGTAGATGTATAGAATTTTGTGAATGGTGAGTATTTGGAAATGTGTGAATCAGGGACCTTCCTAACAGTGTCATCAGAAAACCCATGACCTTACCCCTACACACACATTGCTGCTTCAGTGACAAGATGGGTCATCTACATTTTGAATGAAAGATATTAATAACCCTGAATTGAGAGGAATGCTAATTATATATCAAGTACAATAATGTGATTTGTAATGACAATTATTCTTGCAAAATCTATTTTTCCTCTGTCCTACTTTGCCTTTCTAGGCGCTCTTCTGTGGAAGTTGAGCTGTGTTTATTTCTCAGCCAGAGATCTCACTGATGAATGTTACCAGCCGGGTTACTTTTTCAACATATTCACGTCTCTGTTTGACTGATAAGACATAGGGAGGAAAGGTTCATCAGGAGGAAACCACATTCGACATCTCTCCCATGCAGCTGCTCCCAGACACCCACTCTTCCTGCAGGAGTGTGTGTGTGTGTGTGTGTGTGTGTGTGTGAATGCTTTCAACAAAGAGTATGTAAGTCTAAATCTTACCAACACTATATTCTTGCATGTTTGCATGCATAAACGTTTGTCCCTTAAAGGGGTCAAAACATATGAGAGGTCTTTGTACCATTAAGTTTCATAGCTTAAAATGTCCTTCAAATTATGAACAAAGCATTTATTTAATTAAGCTCCAAAAACTGCTCGTTTTGGATCTTAGGTGCAAGCTGAGGTCACCCGTGCACAAACATTTGCATAAACATTGTCTCCAGAGCAAGGCATTGACGAATAGTCTTCTTCTCACCATAGGCCACACCCACTGGTGTTCGGTCGCTTAACGGCTTGACACTTGATTATGCTGAAAGCGAGTGTTGTGTCCAGATAAAAGCAAATAGAAATGACAATCACTGCCCCTATTTTGTCTACACTGGGTACAGTATACAGATACTTGAGTCTGTTGTCAATCGGACAAATGCAGTGAAAAAACGCACACTTTGGTGCATTTGGTTTAAACATATAGTTTTTGTTTTTGTACAGATATCAGAAGGATCTCAGCATAAGGAACAAAGGGATAGTTTCTTTTTATTGGCACCGTGAATCGTGTCAGATGATTGTTTGGAGTATTTTGCTTTGTAAACGAGGCACAATGTCATGGAAAGTTCGAAAAGAAACATTTGCTGAAAGATGAAGATCTACTAGATCTTACTGCAGCTGCCTCACAAACCGTAAGTAAATGATTTCATAATGCTTTCTCTGGAAATGACCATTTTATTTTGATCATATTGCCAAAACACTCATATGCAATAGTGAGGGGGGCGTTGATACGGTTTACTATGCAGTGATGTTAGCCAATCATAACAGCGGCCAATTCCTGACAAACCTTGAATGACAAGCCCCTTAAAAACAGGGCTTTTTAGACAGAAGGTAAGCATGAGGGTTAAAAAGAATACTTTTTCCACATTTATTCGTTTTTTTTTTTTTCGTTTTTTTTGTGCAGTATCATAAGTAAACATGAAGGAACATAATAAAATAATTTAACAAAAAATCCATGTCATGATCCCTTTTAAGAACTTTAAAAGAGTGTTCATGTCCAATAATTTCTTACAGTATTAGGTGCACTCAGAGGTTTTGCCTCCTTAAAAATGTTTTTAAGAATATTACTTTTACAAAATATTATTAACAAGATGTAAATCTGCATGAGATGAACACAAACAGCTGCTAATTAAAATATTTTATTATTATTATTATTATTATTTTACATTGAGTGGTTCATCTTATGTAGGCCAACATGTTGCGATCACATAACCAATGACTCATATTTTTGGTGACTTGCCTGTTACTTAACACTTTTGTACAATTGAATGAAAGCTGGCTTATACAAATGGCACTGTTAATAGAAATCTTTTTTGCGCCTGAATGAGTATACATCCACACCACTGGGTGTCACTATATATTTATAAAGATATGTCAGAAACAGTAAAAATAGTACTCTGTTCCAAATGCATCCTTTTGCACTGAAGGCCAAATGTTCTGAGTGCATCTTTAAAAAAAAAAAAAAACAAGCATTATCTCTTTCACAGAACCAGATTATTACGAATGAAGCCTCATAATACATTAATTTGCATTAGTTAAACCCCAAAGTAGAGTTAAGTCGGAAAAAGTGGCGTTGAAACCACAGTTGTAAATAGCGGTAGCCAGTAGGCCACACGACTCTCCTGGACTGGCTCCGCAGGTCTGCAGGTGCACAGCGAGATGGAAAGACATACAGATCACAGGCACAGAATCTATTTTTTTACCCCTGACCTTGAAAAACATCCGGTGACAAAATACTGGTCTGACATCTTGTAGATGGAAAACTTCGAGGTGAGTGTGTGACCGCACTCAGTGTGAGGTTTTGAGAAGGCATCATGCTGTTTACACACACTCACATGGTGTCTCTGTTGTGGTGGGCCGCACTAAAGTTTCCATTCCGACGAAGCATCATTTCCTGGGCAACGACTCTTCTGACCACGTGATCCATTACGTCCGATTGACTAAGAGTTGATTTTTTTTGTGTTGTACACCTGTAGCGTTTTCTTGAAGAGTCTTGAGGAGATATGATACAAGCACACATCAGCAAAGTTTTTTTGCTTGCTGATCAGTTTTGAACATCGAACCTTTTCTGTACGGGTGTTTGATTGTGAACATGTGCTTATGCCTGCTTTCTTAACCCCTGCGTGATAACTGAATAAGTATGAGCGGTACAGCGCCAATAGTGTGGTAAGCCGCAGACAGAAATAGCTGATGTACTTTTTTGGTGTACTCTGGCCTGGGTCTCACCTGTGGGAGAGAGAGCAGGAGGTGGAGGGGCTTTTAAAGATGAAGGAAGGTGACACTTTACGTGAAAAGTACCTATTGCACAACTTAATTATAGTGAACTGAAACTAGAATCATGAAACATATTTCTGGTACTTGAGATAAAATAAACATTAACAGAAATATAGTGAATATAAAAATACAAAATGTCTGATGTAACGATGCAACTAAAACTACAACTAAAAAAAAAATGTATATATGAAGACATTTAACAAATAAAAACAAATAGTAAGAATGACAAATATACAGCAAAAATATTAAAACTTTAAATAAAATTATTATCCCAATATTAAAATAACACTGTTGCACATCCTTCATCATACATAAATCCTATAATATCTAGAATTTAAAGTTAATAGTCCTATTTTGAAAAAGTTGCATGCACTGAAATTTAGAATTACAAAAGTACAATATAATGTCAAGTAAAACATTGAACTTTGTTACATTTCGAAGAAGAAAGACTGAAATAGTATTTTCTCATAAAACATGCACTAATAATTTATTAAGAATTTCAAAATCTATACTGAGCACATAGTCATAAGTAATGGCTGTTTATTTTGCACCATGCTAAAATATTGTGTTTTCAATTAGAAAAAAGGATGTTTATTTGTTTTTAATATATAGATTTTGTGCTCAAATCTGACATGCATGAGAGACACAAATGGGAAAATTCACCTGTTAGATTGATATTACCTCTCTAAAAATATAAGTGTTGCAAATATGAACAACATCATACATAAAGTAAAGCATCATGTCAAGTGAGCTTTAAGACCCCAGAAAGATTGCTGAAAACACAGATGATGAGTGGTCAATCAGTGTGGGTTTTTAGTGACAGATCCTTCAGTCTTCTCCCCCAGTTTTAAAGATTTATTGCATCTTCACTCCAGAGTCGACATAACATCAATATGTCTGTTTTCAAGCTGTTCATATCTGTCATCTGGAGACGTTCTTCTGAAGGTCTCCAGATACTGATCCCCACAAGGGAACGTGAGCGAGTGCTGCACCCTCTCCTGCTGGCATAGTGGCATCATTCTAAAACTGGTATTAGGCATTTCCTGCTGGGTTCGTTGGCGGGTGGAAGTGTGTGAATGTGTGTGTGTGTGTGTGTTAGAGTAGATAGCACCTGGCTTGCGCAGCTGTGGGTCTCCTAGTAGGGGGGAGCAGGAGGAGGGGAATGAGGTCCTGCACTGTCACAAACTGTGTGTGTGTTGCATCTGCGCATTTCTATATCAGTTGCCAAGGGCTGAGTCAATCTAAATAAAACTAAAGAATCCAACATGCAAAAATGTTTTTTTGCATCCAGGAAACTTGCTATGTTGCTCTTGGCCTTGGTAAACATGACAAAACAGCAGTTTTTTAGTTAGTTTTCCTGGTTTATCTCGTTTGCCCCTGCTGGTAGATGCTTGAACTACACACTCTGCAACCAAAAAGCATCTTTCTCTGTTGACGGCCATTCACAAACAGCTGTGTGTAAATGTTTCATATGATGTCAAAGATTTATTCTAATTACTATATGGTGTTCTTTTAAAGGGATAGTTCCCTGATAGCACCCTCCATCTTGTTCTAAATCAGTAAGAATAGTTTTTTCTGTGTCTGTTGGACACATAAGAAGGTATTTTGAAGAAAATGAGTTAACGGTAACAATTGACTTCCATTATAAAAACAGAAATACTATGGTTACCTTCAGCATTTTTTATTTTTATTTTTATTTTTATTATCAAATATCTTTTGTGTCCAACAGAAGAAAGAAACATAGTGTATAGGCTGTGCAACATTACTGAGATGAATGGGAATTCTAACAGATAGTTTTCTCCAGCTGTTTGGTTGGTTCCTCTTTAGGACAGAAAAGCCGTTATTTCATCACCAGAGAGTTTGTTGAGTTGTGCACGTCTCTAAGGCATTTCCCAAGTGTACTAGGTGGGGATTTAAACGGTTTCTGGTTCGTAGATCCATGTTAGACGCCATAAACAGCATGGACAGGGAAAGTGATTTATTGACTGTTTTGAGTTGAATGCTGGCATGAAGTCACATGAGAACATCTATTTGTTCCCTCACTGTAAGAGTCTGTAGGAGTGCAAAAACCTTGACTGGGAAACTCCGCATCTGTTCAGTGTCCTTGACTTAGAATGTCTCCCATTAAGAACCTTGAGCTTTTTACGTTACCCTGAGTGCCTTTCAAAGCTGTTTATTTTTGCTTTATCTTCACTCTTATTATTTATAAACCGATTTGAATCATAAAATCTTAGCACCTTTGAATTGCATAAATAATCTTCTAGTGCCATGTTTGTTGATACGTCTGCCTGTGTTGATTCGTAATCTGTGTGATTGATAGTTTGCATGTGTGGGACTGCAGATGAAATCCACTAGTGTCCTGTAGGGGGCACTTTGGATCTTGGAAAAGTTCTTTGGAATGCTGTGGAGAGCAGAGAACATGCTTTTTTGTGTGGTATGTGAAAACCAATCAGGATTAAAATATTCTGAAGGATTTGCTGAGTTTATTTAAACTGTTTGTGGAAGGTAAGAACTCTGATTTTTACTAATATATCTTGCAAGCGGGCAATCAGTTAAGCAGGAAAATCCAAGTGATTCATTATTTGTCATAAATAATTTGGCAAACAGAGCTCTCAAAGAGTGTTTCCAAGTGGAAGTAACTTTTCAGAGTTATAGCATCTCAAATAGTGCTCATTGTCAGGATGGTGCTATCCTGTCCACTGTCTTCTGTACAGTTTCTGTTTCACAGCTCAGAGAAGCAGCTACAAAAACCATCAGGGGCAGGTCACATGGCAGGTTAAAGGTTAGAGGTTGGGTTTGACCGGTAGGGTAAAGAGGTCACACATACATCACGATTGTGGCCTCAGGATATTCTGAAACCTGTGATGGACCTAGCGTGTAAAATGAGCTTACACAAAAACAGAACAACCAGATAAAGATTAAGACCGCTGTGTAAGCTATGGGGAATCAGCAATGCTTCCAGTCAAGACACATCTGCATTAGCTTTCACAATGCCTCTCAAGAGGTAAACAGTGATTTAGCAATCAGCTTTTGTATCACTTTATCACTCTTTGCAAAAGATGTTGACCCTGGAACATGTCTTACTTGGCAAAATTACTGCAACCTTTTACAAATGGTTTTATTGATGAGAAAACATTAATGGAATTTTTCATTTTATAATTGTTCAAATATCATGGGAACGTTACCTCTTCTTGGAGAGTATACTAAAACAAGTAGTAACATTTAAAAAATGTTATACAAACATCCAACTAAATGTTTCAGAAAAAAAAGTCCTGAAAAAAAAGTATAATGATGTATAAATAACATTTTTGTGCTAACGTTTCAAGAACTTTAATAAAGACCAAAGGAACTTTGAACAGTATTTATTAACATTAAAGGCAGAAGGTTTGTTTGAGAGAATCTTGTTAGAACTTTAGAAGTTGTTTTGCACTGTTTAAAATCAGCATAGAAGACTACAACCAATAGAGAAAACATGCATTTGTGTAATTAGGCTTTGGACTCAATCGTCATAATTATTAGCCCCAGACTGCGCAATGCATAACCAATCTTCTATTTATGTTGTCTAAAATATAATGGAAGTGGAGAAAGAACTGTGGGCTCATGTGTGAAACACTCAAGCGTTTTTATTGCTAAGCAGTGACTTTTGTAAATTACTGAAAATTAGATTTGTGAGCTTTACTCGCTGTCAAGACTCTTAGTAGATTTACCAATTTAGAACAGAAACACTGATTAATTTGTTGCCTAAAAAAAGTAGCGTAGCGTGTCAGACAAACAAGATAAGGTCTCATCTGACCTAACGAACGACCTGATGGGAGGAGAGAGGGAGAGAGAGTTCCCGGACACAAGCGCTGTTTAAGATATATTGACATTTTAAGGGTTCAAATTCTAGCTTAGTTCAGTGGAGGACAACCTGTCTGTGTGACTGCTATAACTTTTCAACTTAAAGGCTTTCTGAAACACTTTTAAACGTTCATGCAAGACCTTCAAGACTTCAAGTCAACATTGAGAATTTGCCTTGACGAACTTTATTACTAGTAGCAGGTTAAATATGTTTCTTCAGAGAGAAGGAAATGTTGAAATTGAGATGGACTGTATTCCATCCTGAGATTTCGGACAGACACAAGTCTGTTTGAGTTCTCATGGCTGGGTCCGGTATCCCCTCCCACTCCTTCCTTATCAGTAATAAATGCAGAAATCCAACACCTCACAGCTCACCAAACACCGTTTGTGACTTAGGTCCGATCATCCGTGCCCAAGGGCCAATTTCACGGTGGGCGATCACAACAACCAAATGTCTCCAGTCAGTCTCTCTTTGATGGGGGCAGATGAAGTGAGAAATGAAGGAAGGAAGGACTGTGGGATTATGGTGATTGTTGTGCTATTTTGATTCAGAGAAAGTTAGTGTATGCGTGAGTCAATGATTTCTGACCATTGTCAAAAGAAGAAACTAAACATGTCAAGCACATGTGCCGGTGTATATAGCTTAAAGCATGTACACTTAACCTCTAATTTTTACCTCATTTGGCTTATATAAAAAGCACACCTGTGCTCACGATTGTTTTGAAGACCAGAAAAGGGCGCCTACGATAAAGATTATGATAAATGGCATGCAACACCCCTATGGCTACAGTCTGTCTGCTGTTACATCTGGATGTCCCATCAGAAACGTTCAGTCAAACAAACACTACAAGTCTCGTTCTTCTCTCTCACTCAAATATCTTGTGAAATACTACAACAAATTCTGTTCATTAACATGAACAAGCACACAGAGGCAGCCGTGGTAGTTTTGGACCTGGCAGCTCACTTAGTGCAGATAAAACTCATGAAAAAAGATTTAGTAATCTTTAATGTGTTAAACACATTAGTCTAATGGTACAGCACTCGTTTAGCATGCAAAGGGAACTCGGGTTCAAATCCAGTGCTAATATAAACCAAAAATAAAACTGAACTTGGCAGCAAGGCATCCCAATGCATTTTCCTGGTATGGAAAAAGGCAGACTGGATTATTTGGTATTTAAATTTATTTTGTGTTCTATTCATTCTCAGTTCAAAAAACAAACAGTATGTAGATGATACCTGGATCTGATTGACCAAGTTTAGACTTTAAAGAACGGCAACATCAAATGATCTTGAAGCATGTTGTAGATCTTATTGTGAACAATTAATATGTGGATATGTTTAGTTAAAAGAGTGTTTAATCAAAAGGTCATAATAGGATCTTCCAGGTGAAAATGAGAACATATGCAGGATGTTATGCAATCATTTAGTCGGCTTTTCCTCAAAAGTTTGAGTGCAGCATACTCAAAATTCAATCAACAAATGATGCATAAAAACCAAATCCTCATCCTATTATTTCTTTTTTGATAATCTTTTGAACTCATATGTTCCTCACAATATGGAAGAAGAAGAAATCTTCCTTCTGATTTATCACAACTTTAAACTAATGGGCCATGCGACCCCCTCAAATGTCTTGAAATGGCAATATATATATATATATATATATATATATATATATATATATATTTGATATTGATAGTATAGAAAAAAAGTGAAAACATAAAACATATTGACAAATATATTTTCACACTGAATGGGCTGCTTCTGTCTTCACAATCTTTTATATAGTTACATTTTCGAGCTATTTTTTCTCATTTTGTTCCACTTGTAGTGTGCATGATCACAAAAATGCAGGTAAAAGTCAAAGAACTTTATACTAAGCCTGTATAGGAACATATATGCTTGCATGTGTGCGAGTGTGCGTGTGTGGTGTGACTTTTGGGTAATGCAGTCGCCTGTAAAGCAAGGATGGAAAATCTTAGAGAGACTAAACTTGCAGCTGAGGTTAAAAGAAGTGTGTGAGTGTGTGCAGATGAGTGTGTTATTAATGCCCTGGGTGCTGCAGTGAGAGCAGATACTGGTTAGCTGCTGTGGTTGCGCTCTTGCAGTGGCAGGAAACAACCCAACCTGTGATCTTTGCAGACTCTAATGGAAAATTCACTCAAACAGAAAAAAAAAGATGTGTGTACGTTTGTCTGCATCTGTGACAGAGAATGAGAACATATGCTGCTGTCGCCTAAAAATAAAGGTGTTATTCATTTATTTCTTTGATTATAAAGGATGCTGTCTAGTGCCACTAAACCCCATAAATAACGCTACACAACTTGCAGTGTTGCTTTATTTAAAGGGTCTTGTGATGTTTATATCTGCTTTTAGGGTTCATAGAACATTGCATTTCATAATAATAGCAATTAGCAGGCTGAAAGAGATCATATATTCAATGGTAATGCATTTACGCAAAACTATGTGCACAAACCTGACCTGTGCGTTTGTCTTATGTATTTATTTATTCTGATTTAAATGATAATATTTAGTTTTTTGGGCGTTGCCTTGCCTGGGAAGGGTGGAAAGATGTGTGTGTGTGTGTGTGTGAAGTGTGTCTTTAATATGACATCTCCAACAGCTGTGTATAATCTCCCAATACACTCGCTCACACTCTTTTCCTATTCCATCTTCTGCACAATGGAACAAAAGAGCAGGAACTGCCACTCTCTCCCCACCGTCCAATCAAAGCCGTCATTATTTCTCGGCCGAACACTCCCTCAGGAAGTGCCATCTCCAAAACACGCCAGCTGTGCTGCTGTGCTTATTATGGGCCATTATGAAAGACAGAGACACAGTAACGCCACAACATACAGTATCTGGGCTATTGTGCATATATGCCGCATTAAGGTCCCCTGCTGCGCGCAAGTGCTGCTCTATGGTTCCATCGAGAGCAACGCACCCGACTCTGAGACAACATCTTGCACCGCTTATGACTTCAGCTCAAATTACGGCACAAAGCCTGGGCCAGGTGACGGATAACATCTTCCAGATGTTAGTTGGATGTCATTTAGAGGTTACGGTAATACAGAAGCTGCAGCGAGGCATAAAAATCACAAATCATATGGTGGCATCTTATGGGGTGAAAATGGGTGTCTTATTCTCGGTCTTTAACCTTAAACAATTTTCTTCTACCGCCCACTTTCCCAGAGACTACAGCTGAGTTTATGGCATCCCTTACATCTATGACCAACAACTCCTGCGCAGGTGCTGCTGGAGTATGGCATATTCAGTAGAATAGATGACCATTCTCATACACGCTGATGCCAAACTCCATAAAAGTCTGAAATAGATGACTGTTCTCATCCGCTGTATTGTGAATAGTCCTTAAAGACTCTGATGCTTAATTGTGCTTAACTTTTTCTGTCATGTCTCTGCAATATCCATCATTTTGTGACGACATTTCTGCAAAACAATATAATGTTGTTTCTTGCACATTTAGATACTCTTTAAGTGAGTGCTACTTAAAGTCTGTTCAGTTTTATCTGACATAGATAGACGTGTCACAACAGTTCATAAATAAAATGTGAAGTTAATGGTGCTAAAAGGTTAATGCTCTTTTGTGGTTTATAAGAACATTTGTGACCATGGACCACAAAACCATTTTTAAGTGTCAATTTTTCGAAATTGAGATTTATAATCTGGAATCTGAGGGTGCAAAAAAAAAAAAAAAAAAAAATTCTATATACTGAGAAAATTGCCTTGAAAACTGGCCAAATGCATTCTAAGAAATGCATATCAAAAATGTATATTTGTTAGCGTTAACCAAAAGCAAACACAAACTAAAGCCTCACTGGCTAAAGCAGCAATGCTTATCTTGCTTCTACAAGAGTTTTTTTATCAGATGATCTACCAAGCATATTTTACTACATTAGAAAATCCATACAAATGAAGGTGGTCATGTGATTCAAATGTCAAAAAATCATGCAATAGAAGTATGTGTAGTGATGTTGTTCGCTTGTTTGTTGTCTTGGAAAACAAGCAAACAGAAAAGCATCTGATCATATCATTCATAACGCGGTCGATTTACATCTCATACAGTATGTAAACACTTGTGTTACCAAGGCAACGAGTGATGAGCTCTGTTATCAGCCCCACAGTGGAAAATGAAACCATACTGGCTGGGCTGGCACAGAATACAATGGTTAAACAATGAGAATGGTTAGGCCCCACTGTGGAAAATGTACTCTTACATAGAGTAAAGGCATAATATGCTTTCAACATAAAAGCTTTTACTTTATAATTCTGACTAAAATACCTAGTTATGACCATAATGCAATTCCAAATGAATTGCATCAAACTCAGAATAACATCAAACTCAAAAATAAAATAATAATAGGGATGTTCTTATTATCATGGGGAGATATCAACCTCTACAGCACTTCCATGGAGGCATAACAGCCAACTTTAAACAGATATTTCAAAATAAATTAATTACTCCTTAGTTTATCTATGGAACACAAATGTAGGTATTTTTCATGAAATCTGAGAGCTTTCTAAACCCTGCATAGACAGCAATGCAACTGACACATTCGATGCACAGAAATGTAGTAAATACATCATTACAATAGTTTTTTCATTGTGGTACTCCTGTGAACGCATGGCAAAGACTGACATGGAAGAGAAAAAATTATGAATAAAGTCAGATTTTTCATAGTTTTCTCTGCTCAAGTTTTCTTGTGTCAGTTACATTGCTGTCTATGCAGGGTCAGAAAGATTTCATCAAGCAATATCTTAATTTGTGTTCCAAAGATGAGTGAAAGGGTAACGGGTTAGGAGCAGCATGAGGGTGAGTAATCAATGACAGAATTTTAATTCCTTTAATCATTTGTGCCTTAATCACATGATATTCTTGACATCATTGAATCTTCTGCCAAAGTTGTTCAACAGTCAATACATTTTTGTGGATACCATAGAAATGAATAGGAAATGCAATAAACAAAAGTCCATATTTCTCTTAAAAAGCAATTTTTGCTTCTACCTATGTAGAGCCTTCTAAATCGGTTGCAGCTGACCATAGACTAGTTTCTGTTATAGAGCATGAGACTTTTTTCTCAACTAATGGACAGATAATTTAGTCTCATGTTTTAGCTATGTAAAGTCTGCACAATCACAGCGTTCCCTGCTTATCATCTCTGTCTGTCTCTCCATTATTGCTGATGTTCATTCCTTGGTAGACGTCTGAGAGCTGATAATTAACTCGATCCGTTGACACAGGTGTGCATCTCTGTGGATATTTAACACCCATTACAAACAACACACACACAATCCTGTAAGTAAACCTGCCTCTTTAACACACAAACCAAATCCACACAGCCAAACATATGATCACATTTACACCTTCTCATGTCCCAAAACACTCATAATCGCCAATCTAAAACTCATAGTGTAAATGGTTGTTTGTTTATTTAAAGTTTTTCACACTGAGACATTGTGGGACAGTTTGTTTACTGGAGTCGTTTCTCACTGTGAATCTTATCTTAATTACTCTGTGCTTCTCACTATATGGCCTCTTCGCAAGTCAAAGGTCATCAGCTCTCTATCTCAAGTACCCCCCCCCCACACACACACACCAGACAGGGAATGCTAAACTGATGTAAGCTTAGCTTTAGCACAACCCCCATAATCTCGTTCAGTCACCCTGACATTAGCTAGAACATGACCATATCAAGGCCTGATGACCTCTTGAGCTTTCCTGTTGTTTCTGCACTAGCTGCTCCATTGTCTTGCAATTATTAGCTAATTAATGCAATGACCTTGAATAATTATATAATTTATCTAATGTGGTTTTATGTAAAGCGTTTAATCACACTAAATCAATGGTTTGAAGGTTAAAACCGAGAAGCTTTTGGATTTGCTGAGAAAGAATTTGGTTTTGTGTACAGATCTAATATTTTTTTAATGTGTAGCTCTAAATATATTTATTTTAGACCATTTTTCTGCATTAAATATTTCTTTTGGCTTCTAATCATTTTTTTTTCAATCATTCTTGCACATTAATGTAATATATATTCGACATACACTACCATTTAAAGGTTTCGGGTCATTACGATTTCTTTTTTATTCTTATTTTTTTTAAAGAAAGGAAGAAGATCTTTTATTCAACAATAACACATTAAATTGACCAGAAGTGTCAGTAAAGATATTTATGTAGTAAAAAATGCCATTCATCAACAAATCCTTACAAAATGAATCAAACATTTTAGGCAATAAATCTGTTTTCAACATCAATAATAAGAAATATTTCTTGAGCATCAACTCAACATATTGGAATGATTTCTGAAAGATAATGTGACATAAATGACTTTTTAAAATATATATTTAAGAAGCAATAGATTTTGAATTCTAATAACATTTCACAATACTATTTTCTTACTTCTTTTATTAATATTAAAAAAATCCCTTATGCTTGACATGAGTGAATTTTTTCCCTTTAAATACTATTCCTTTAAATATGTTTTATATGTATTACTGTATTACAAAGCAAAGCCCCTCTTAGCTTTCTTACAGACTGTAATGTAAAATCACATATGAACCTAAAGTGTGTCATTGTGTCTGTTTGGATCAGAGATATGTGTGTAGTCAGTGGGACAGGGAGCAAGTGGTGACATCTCAGAAGATAAGAGGTTAGTTATTTCTGATTAGTTGAATGTCTATCCGCATTGAGTCTTGAAATCAGGTCAGTTATTGTGTGTGTGTGTGTGTGTGTGTGTGTGTGTGTATGTTGCATCTTGAGGAAGGAGAGGAAGGGGCATTGACCTGGATAGGAACAGTAAAAGGAGGGGAGACCATGTGTCAAGAAATCAGCTGTTTGTTTCTCAGTGGCTCTTTCACATCATCTGTTCATAGAAAGATCTCAAATGAACATGTGAATGTGAACATATATGTGTGTGTGTACACATACTTTGAAGTTGAAAGACCAAAAACTGTCTGTGATGTCAAAGCATCATTGACCCAGAAAGAAATGTGTGCACACTGGCTCTAATTTACATGCAGACATTCAGTAAAACTGTCTGTAAGGACAAGAGCCTGGTATATCTCCCTGAGCTCAGTCTCACTGTCTCTTACAATGTCTTGCCCTCTTTTATCCTTCTTTCATCCCTTCTCTTTTTCCCTTGTTCCTGTCATCTAAATCCAACTCCTGTCTCAGTCTGTTTTTATAGTCGGTGCATATGCTGTATGATACTCATGCGTTTGACCCCAGGATAAGTTGTGTAGCCTACTTACCCTTCGATCAATGCAAACAAAACCAGTTATGTAATTTAAGCACAAACCTCTGGCACTGGATTTATGGTTTGAAAAACGGCCAATGATGTGCTTCTGTTTCTCTTCAAAAGATCTCCATCAAAACTTTTAAGATGCAAACTGATCTGGTCTGGCTGCCGTTATTTATTTTTAGTAGATTTAACTAGATTGCTACATATAGATATCCGTACTATATTTAACAATAATGTTTTATTATAATATTAATATGTTACCTTGGATCAGGACACAGTCATGTAGCATGGGTATATTTGTAGCAATAGCCAATAATACATTGTGGATAAAAAAAAATATATATATATATATATTTGTATTTTATGCCATTAAGTAAAGATCATGCTCCATGAAGATATTTTGTAAATTTTATTACCGCAAATATATCAAAACTTTATTTTTAATCCGTAATATGCTTATAATTAATTAATAGGCCTATGCGTAATATATTTCTAATGAAATTTTGACAACTTTAAAGGCGATTTTCTCCATATTTTCCTTTTTTCCAGATTTTCAAATGGTTGTATATATATATATATATGTATATGTATGTATGTATTAAAAACAAATTTTGCCTACCCTTATGACCAGTTATGTGGTCCAGGCTCACATAGCCTATTCTTAAACCTTTTTGATCATTTCTTTTAGATTTTGCTAATGTTAAATAAAATCTGTTCATTATCATTTCGTTTTGTCCCTTCTTGCTGTGTTAGACACATCACTCAAAATAAGTCGCTACTTCTTTCTCTGTGGAGAATATTCTGGCGGGTTTCTCGGCGATCCCTTATTGCAAATAGAGAGGCTTTGTCGACGAAGAGGGAACAAACGCCTTGAAAGATTTTCTTCGGGAGTGATGAGGGCGGGAGGGGGTGGCGGGGTCGCGCTAATTATGCACGGCGATTGTTGATGGCTTGATTGTGTGCGTCCAGCTGCACAGAGGCGCGGGGGCGAGCAGAGGGCGGGGACGCGGAGCAGGGCAGACTCACTGACGCCAGTCGCCACATTCTCCCATGCGCTCAAAAACAGGCTCGATTGTGCCGGCCCTGGTCCACAGACACCGCAGTCACACTGAACTAAACAGAAAGAGAAGAAAATACGCCTCACGTGTCCCCTGTGTTGAATCCATCAGTACCAGCACTTAAATTAGTTTTCATGTTGTGATCAAACGTCACGTCAGGTCAGTTCACGAGGTATGTGGTGCGTCACGTGATTAGGGAATAATAAGGACGTATTCATTCTAGTTTAATGTGCTTTATTGGCATGACATAGCCTAACTGCATATTTGCATTGCCAATAGCATTGCAAAATGCGTAAACTGAAGTAAAATAATAAGAAATGCCAATGGATTAAACAGTTAGTATGAACAAATAAAATTGTGGTGTGAAATTAAAAACAATGATATTTAAATGAACAAAAATAGAATTTAACAACCAGCTAATTAAGACAGCAATATCACACTCCTAATCATACCAGTACATCCATGAAACAAAATGTTTTCAAATGTGCCACTGTTTTATAGCTTACATTATACATTTTAGATTTAAAAAAATTGTCAGTTGGTTCATAATGAGCCATGAAAACAGTTCCAAAAGAAGCCTTTGCAGAAAGTCGGTATGGAACAGTGTGGGTGAATCAGGGATATACATTACTACAGTAACATTAATTAAACTAATTATTAATTTTGGTTAATTAGATAAACATTATGTTAAGCTAATAGTTATAATAAGCCAAATTGCAGGTAGACATTGAAAGGGACACATAGGTCTACTCAAGGCCTATAACTGTCCTTCATGTTAGGCAATGAGATACTGTAGGGCCAACTTATTATTGACTTGGTATAACATAGGCCTCATGTTTGAGACAATACAGTGGCTTCTCAACCAAACATTTAAGGAGTTGCTTGGTATCAGCAGAGATGACGAAATATTTCCATGATCTGTTTTCAAACATGTTTTTTTTTTTTCGGGGTGATCCTTTCACTTCTCACACCCACATGTTCTTCTTGTTTTTATTTTTTATTGCTATTTTCGAACCCAACTGGATACCTGCAGAGACCTTCTTTCCATGATGTTGGTCTTTGCAAGAAAGGAAAGGGCTGAATTTCTTGCAGTCATACAACAATCGAACTAAATATATGGTTTGCACCCTAAGTAAGTAGCACGGCCTGCAAAGAAGTGTATTCATTCGGTTGCATGCACATAAAATAAAAGGTGTGTGTCTCTAAAAATTCTAATAGGCAGGTTAAACACCATGTTTAATTTTTAACGAATGTAATTATTCTGTGAGAAACAGAATGACAGTTGGTTTAAAGTGCTTTAATGTTATTAGGCCTACATTTGCATTAAGTCATTCAAGTGCAACTTCTAACCTTTTAGGCTACAACCTGAACCCACTAAACCTCCCCTCTGTTTCTTACAGCCTCTTTTTTTATTCATGAAAAATGTTATATTGTGTCTTCTTTGACTAAAGTGAACTCAATTTAACACCAGTTTGAACATGACAAAATATAGCCTAGCCATTCAAGCAAAACAGGAATGTGTTTTATTTGAGAACTATTATACTATTGCAGTCTGAGAAAACGGAGCTGGTTTTGTATTAGTTTAACTAATCTAGCCAAACTGAAGAGCTTTACATACGGAAAAACTCTTGACTGAATGTAAGTCCAGGTGTGCGCAAATAAATTGTGTGGGCAAGTCTACGTCTTGCGCGAGAGGTTGGGCGAGTTCTTGTAGTTTGATTGACAGCTGTTCTGACCAATCAGAGCGGCTTCACGGCCAAGACTAGTCTTTTGCAGATGGGGTGCGCGCTGGAGCGCGTGAATGGATGACGTCGGGAGCCCGGCGCCAGGCTGTCTGGGACTCGCGCGTTAGATCAACACAGCTGGAGCGGGACAGGACACACAGCTGGCCCGCCAGCGCATTCCTTCACAAAAACAGCACTGTGAGAAAAGAGGGGACACATCTTGATGTAAACTATAAATGTGCTGGGTTAAAACTGGAACGAGAGTCAGGCTATAGTTTGATTGTAACTTGCGAAGCTTCCTCTTCATATAAAAAATAGTCATGGGAGACAGCTATAGTTATGATCTATTTATAGATAACGAGTAACACTTTTAGAATGCAAGAAAACCGCGCGCACAGTGGTTTGTACAGAAGTTCCTGAGTTGGTTATTAATATTTCTGTGATCGTGAGAATATTTATTGAAAAAAAAATATCTATTTGTGTCCCTCTTGGCATGAGAATCGAGATGGGTATCAACGTTTCAAGCTTGATTCATTACTTGAGAAAAAAAAGTAGGCCTATTGAGCTGGTTGCATGTTGTGACTTAGGCACTTTGATTTTCCTTACATTTAAGGTGTTTAGTTTTAACTAGCATTTAATTATAATAGCCTATTTACATTTTAGAGGGTTGCTTTTTTCTGTGTTGGCCTTAAAAACGTGTTCTGTTGGCTATAGATATGTAGGTTATGTGTGTGAAATAGTCTCCTAAAGGAATTAATTTCCGACGCCAGTTTGTCTGCAGGTCACGGGAGTAGCCTAGCGTATTTATGGAATTTATCCATATCATGTCTTAGCTGAGATGGAATAATTTAATTAGAATAATTCCTTCCGCTTTTTCCTCTACAAATGTTTAAAAAAGTGTTCACTTTAAAATAGATATGGTAAAATAGAATTCTGAAAAGAATTCCTAATTACTAGGAGTGTTTGCATAGCATACAATACTGCCAAAGAATCAGTATAGCCTACATAAAATAAAAATAATACATATGCTAATAAGAATAAAACGTATCTTAGGGGATAAAACGTGTGAACTTTAAGCAGAGTTTATATATAATCTACTGCACAAGCTGCCCCAGCTCCGTTTAGGTTCACTGACCCCAAATCTTCACTCAAATCCACCACAGAAAAAAATATCTCTCTTTCTCTCTCGCTCACTCTCTAGTATTCTGACAGCTCTTCCTCATTCCACCATTCTGACTGACATCTCAACGCTTCCACTCACGAGTTATTTATTTGCATAGGGCGGGGCCTATACGCTTATAGTCCTTTTACTATTGGCTAAGCAACACATGAGGGTTTGTTTATTTCTGGAGAGGGCGGTTCTAAATGAACCAACGCTTGAAAAGCGGTCGCCTGCTTGCTCGTGCTTCCATCGTTCAATGAGCACGAGACGTGGAGAGGGACAAACTTTGGATAGGCTATCTATCAAGCTGGAGAGCTAGTTCGTCTCACTTCCCAGACTTCTTCAGCCATCTCTACAGTTGGATTCTCCTAGCAAGTCAGAAGTCAGATCCAGAATGAAGGCGATCAGTCCCGTTCGCTCTGTCAGAAACTGCTATGAAGCTGTGTGCTGCATCTCAGAGCAGAGTCTCGTTATCAGCCGCTGCAAGAGTCCCATTGAGGAGCTTTCAGATATGAATGACTGTTACTCTAAACTCAAAGAGCTGGTGCCCAGCATCCCTCAGAACAAGTCCGTGAGCCAAGTGGAGATTCTTCAGCATGTAATAGATTACATCTTCGATTTACAGATTGCATTGGAAAACGAGACGGACACGCAAAACACGCCTGACATGTTCATGGCAATGAAGGTGAGCGCAACGTTAGGATATTTGTTGTCTTTTAATAAGCCTACTATAATGTATGCGGTAGTCTATATTAATCAATATACAGTTCATTTGAAAAAATAAAAATAAAAATCAAACGTTGTATGTATTTTCCCCCTTTAGAACTCAGAGATGAGTCGTAATTTCTCCAAAGAGGATGAAGCTATGTGCCATTAGGACAGAGGGATGACAACGTTCAATGGTACGTGACTGTTTCTTTATTTTAAACTATTATATTAGTCCAATTTTGTTAGGTGTTAATCTACACTCCTTTATTAAACTTGAAAAATAACAGTTCTTCAGTCCTCATAGGTTCAGCAAAGAACGCTCTTGTAGCTAATCAAGAACCATTCCTGATCTGAAGAACCTACAGAATGAAACATGATTAAACATGGTCTTTGTTTCATTATAGGTTCTTCAGGCCAGCATATTGGTTTTAAGATCTTTTTTGAGCTGATGGTTTTTCCAAAAACAAGAATAAAAGGTTCTTTGTGGACCCTAAAAAGCGTGCCCTATGATATTAAGCTAGAAAAAGGAATCTTTATTTTAAAAAGCAAGGAAAGCAGTTCGATTTACTAATTGATTAGTCATTATGCATGGATTAAATCTCATGTTTTTGGTGAATGTTGTACAGGACAAGATTACGTATTAAAGTCTGCCCATTGTCCTATTTTTTTTTTGGTCATTGTGCCAATCAGCAAACAAACTTGGATTCCCCTATCAGCTCTAGCAAATGAAAGTTTTCCATTTGGCGCCAGACTGTCTGCAGTCCATCTGAATCCACAGTGTGTGTGTGTGTGTGTGTGCGTGCTCTGAGTTAACTTTTCTCCCTCTCATCTATGCTGCAGGTGCGGGATAGAAACTTTTCTCCTCCACTTATGGAAGAAAAGAGAGTGAAGGGGTGAGCCGGGTGAAGGAGTGAGGCTCTATTCAGAGTGTGGGAAAGCAATCTGCACCCCTCTCGAGCTGTCTATTCTTTGGTCACTGGACACTTGAACAAACCAAAGCCGAGGAGTCTTTAAGATCACAAAAAAGAAAAGCCCTCCGATTTTTTTTCCCTTAATCATTCCTGTTTTTTGTGGCAACAATCAAGCATTGTATATTTTGTGCTGGCTACATTCCTGACTATTTGGACTAACTAATATCTCTTTACACACCCTTCCTTCCCAGCCAGTCTTGGAGAATACACCCCCTCCCCTTTTTTTTGAAAACATTTCCACATTTCAGCATGGCTGCAGTTTGGTCTCCGTGAGCTTCTCGATCACAGGGATGATGTATATATTGTGCTTGAGGGGAGTTTTGTGTTATAGGGTGGGAAGGGCCTTGGGCAGTGGGAATACAGATGTGGATTAGAATTTGAACTCTATAATATAGAGTGGATTCATGTATATGTTTGTGGGGATTGTCTATTTCTACAGACTGTCAGATCAACGAGTTTCATAAACTCCTTTAAAAGATTTTTTTTGTTGCTTTGTACTCTTTTTCACAAGAAAATAAATCATACATGAAACAGAAATATGTGGTTCAGTATCATTTCTTAAAGAACTCAATGCAGACTTTTTGCCACCTTTAAATCATCAAATGTGTCTTCTGGATATATACTGAAAATAAAATGTGCTTTCTGTTTGAATAAATAAGGGAAAAGGTGATTGCATTAACTCCATCTCCCCCATAACTGTTTGTGTGATTAATATATTATTGATATGAAACATCACTCCGAACACAGGCACTTTCAAGACATTTGATTAAAAAATGCTGCTTATGAAAGGCTATGTGTAAGTAAATACTGGTTAAAAAAGTAAAAGTACAGTACATCTGCCAAAAATATTTCCAGATTGAGTCATCTTGGACTTTTTTGTGTTTAGCATATGATCTGTTACAGGCCTACACAACAATGTCTAAGTGTGAGTCACTTTATTTAAATAGCACATCTGTCCTATGAGTATCTGTGATCTCAATCAAAAAAGACCTTTGCCCACAGAACTAGAGTTTAGTGCAAGAGTGGCCTGTGGTCAAACTCTGATAAGCGCAAGCACTCATCTCATCTGGACTCTAAAGGAGGGATTATGGTTTTAAGAGGCTGACCGTGTCCAAAGATTTGGGTGTTGAGTAATGTGAAGTGTCCTGAAAGACGTCTTCAAACATAATAGGTATTATAGCGACACCCGGTGTTCAAAGTAATAAACACATACACGTTACCGTTTAAACCGCAGATAATCAACAGGCGCCATCGTGTGGCTTGTATATGTAAACAAATAGTTAATTGAACACGTTGACGTTTTGTGGCAACCCCAATCATAGAGGATGATACGGTAGACCTATTTTGGTTAAACTTTTACATTAAATCTAAATTGTATCTTTATTATAATTGACTCAAATCTGAATATTTCGAACTAGCTATTTGAAAACGAAATAAACCTGGAGAAATATATGCTTGTTTAATTCATCTTTTGACTCTAGTTAGGCTATAATCCTTTGTCACAACTTCCCAGCCTTATTTTAATGTTGAGTAAAATATTCAGTGATGTTTTCCTTTAATAATTCCTATTAAGAAAAAGTTCTCAAATAACGGGATAAATTAAATAGAGTTAAAATAAAGTTTACTTTGTTTAAATAGCCTAAGTAAAGTCTGACGATGGACAAAAGTAAACGATTCTTACACATTTTGTCATTCTTTCTTCACAAATGAAGAATAATTGTCTTAATTCAAAAACATAAATGCCAGAAATCCCGTGTCTCTCCAGAAGAGGGCGGACAAGAGCACACGACTCTCACCTTCTCGTAACGTTTCTGTGTACATTGCTGTTCAAAACCTATCTTAGCTATGACTAAAGTAAGGAGAAACTTCATGTGTCACTTTAACAATATGTAATTTTTTGCAGCAATTTTAACAAAATTTTCCATTTGGAACTGAATTTTTAGATGCCCTCTCCACCCTTTTTTCTTTTATATCATAAAACACACTATGTCTATGTCATTTGTCAAATAATTGAAATGGTGAATAAACCCAAATAAATATTCCAGCCTTAATAATTATGTTACCTATAAAATTAATTACAAATGTAACAATAAATACAAATTTCATACCATAATAAATGCTCTGCAAGAATAATTTACTCAGACGGACAAGAACTCACATTATAGACTTGTCTTACAGTTTGTTATATTTTCTCAAATAAACCTGATTCATGTGTTAGATTAGGCTACTAAGTCCAAAACTGCTTGTTGGATTTGAATGTGTGTACTAGGGTATTCAGTGCTTTCATAAATGCCTACTTTTTCATTAAAAGCACATATCTGACAGTGTTTGCAGAGACACTAGACCCATAGCTAGATCTATTATACATCAAAAGTGATTCCCTAAAAGTGATTCATTTTCTGCCTCCATATAGTATGGTGCATATTTCCCCAAAGCCCTGGCTGATTTTAAACAATTTCATCTCTGTGGGCAACTGGATAATTATAATGATTTTGCTATGTGATACGATGTTTCTAATCAAACTATTGTGATTTCTGCAAGATTTGAATCACCATCTTGTTCTTGTTTGTTTATTTATTTTTATTTTTATTTTTTTGATGCTCCACTGCCATACTTTATTTGGAAGTGTGTCTCTACTAAACACTGTAAAGATATAATCAGGCAAATGGTTGCGTGGGAGAGTCTTAACAATCATCTGAAGCATGGTGGGGGTTCACTCTTTGTGCCAGATAATAAGATCCTTTCAAGTGTAAAGTTTTTTTTTTTTTCTGTGGGGTTGTTTAGGGCTTTAAAGCTCTTTATTTCTCCTTTAAGTCTCATTTCACAGAGTCAGGCCATGCCAGAGTCAACTATTTTTCCATTTTGCTTTTGAAAAACATTGACATTTAAGACTAATCTATGACCATGATTAATTTGGAAACCATGGAAACACAATTGGTATGATGTATAGTACTCTTTCTACTTTGTGATGTATTGTATCTGTGTAAATGCTTTGGTTTTATATGATATGAGTTCATTTGTGTGAAAAACGTCAGTTTTATTATGAATTATACTTTTGTGAAATACATCTAAATGCTAAATCTACATTTGACTAGGACACGTTTGATAACGCTGTTGTTGTAAAGTCTGAACAATATGTCGCCCTTGTTCACAACAGAGATTAAGAGAGGCTGTGTCTTTAAGAGGATGAACGCTAGGCACCAACTGTTACGTGTAAATATATTCAAAATCCGAACTAGCGCGTCGTGCCAGCAGCCAATCACGAAGCGCGTCTAACCGCGGGAGATCCAAATTTCGCGGGACGTAATTTGGCGCTAAAATAGCGCTCCTCTGTTGAGCTGATGTCAAAGCAGGGCTTCTCGGCCGGAGAGGAATTACAGACACATAGGAACGTTTCTCACAGTCGCCGGCTCTACAAAAGAACTACAAGAGAAACATTTCCGAGCTTTGTTTACCTTTGAAAGGTACATTTATGAAACTGAATGACCGTGGTACCTTTATTACATGTTTAATTTATTTGCATTATATTGAGACGTAATAGCCTCTCTTGTGCTACTAACAAAGGACCCTAGGAAAGAGTTTTTGTGAATTTCGGATGTTTAAATTTTTTAAGTTTTAACGCATAATTTATCTACAACTTTAACAATATTTATTATACTAAAGTGCAGGTTCTCTATATCCTTTGCAGTATTTTAAGATATACATATTCATTTTGACGGTTGTTTCATTGTACAGTAAATTGTAGACGCGATTTGCGTAATAAAAGAGTTTCTTTTGCGTGACTTTCGCGGGTTTTCTTGCATTTCGTGTGCAAAATGATGCGGATACCCAGAGGGATTTCTCCAGCTTCTGGAAGAGGCGCAGTATCTGGGCTCTCGTGCCCACAGAAGAAAATGTTCTCCGCGGTGAGGACGGATTTTTTCAACACTGGACTCTCAAGCCCACCGATGAATTCGGTACCGGCTGGATACTTCACTCAAATCGGGAACACGACAGCTGCGGAGCAGAGACCCAACTGTTTGTACGCGACCCCCCACGGGCCGGAGCCTAAACCGATGCGGACCTCTTCCGGACGGCTGCCGGTAAGCCTATTTCCTTCTACCGCTTCTAAGCTATGTATTCGAATACTTGTTTCATGTCTTAGTACAATAATATGGCATTTATTACAACACTGCTACAGTCACACTATATAATCCACGTTGTACAGCAGGAAAGCTTCACGTTTCTGGCTTTGCCACAGGGTTTTATCTGTGCCATCATCTCTGATGTCCTGAAAATCTGTCAGTTCCTCATGAATGAATAAAACAGGCCGGTAATTGGAGAGCATGACCACAACACTTGCATGTATATTTCAGTCATGACATTAACACAGACAGGACCTTCAGGTAAAAGAGTGTGGCAAGCCATTTGTTTCTTAAATTAATCATCCTTCTAGGATCAACAATTATTAAACATTCAAAATAATACTCACTGTTTTGCTAATGTCAAGGACATATACCATATTCAGGGTACTGTCATTTAATTTTGCAATGAAATGAAAAGGAGTCTATGAGGGATAGAATTACAGTATGTTCAAAGGCTTGTGCTGTTAGAACATGCCACTTGAAGCATCTTTTCACAGCAGACTTTAGATAACACCAATAAACGGTTTAAAATTGTGAGATCTGCTATTATGTAGACTCAGACTTCAAGTCTAAAGGTGATCACACACCAGACGAGAAGCACTGCGCCTCAGAGGCGCCACGTCTAGGACATCTCTAAGTATCGAACATCGCACATTCTATATGCACAAGCTTAATTTAGCTCATTTAATATAAAACTTTGCAGATGGCGCTCTGTGCCACGGAAAGACGCCGAAATGGTGTGCATACTAGGGATGCACCGAAATGAAAATTCTTGGCCGAAACCGAAAACCGAAAAAGAGAAAACCAAGGCCGAAAACCGAAACCGAAACACCGAAAGAAATTGTGCCAATTATTAGTACCATTGCAATTATTGCTATGACCGTGTACTAACTTTACTATAAGACATTGCAATTGCATAAATTAATATTAAAGTTTCAAAGATAATTACAATTACATAACTTATTTAAAAAAAAATAACATAAAAAAAACAATACAAATGATGCAAATATTTATTAAGCACATTGCAACAATGCACAGTATAAAATAAAATTCAAACTAACAATTTATCCCACTCATGTGTATATTTAATAATAATGTACAGGCCTACTGGCCTGCAGAAAGGTTTTAAAATGAACAGTTCTCTCATAAAAACAAAGTGCATTTAGGTGAAGTGCATTTGAAATTTGTCTATGTAGGACTAGAAAGTGCATTACTTCTCCAGTTGGCAAGACTGTTATCACTTCTGGGGATGGGGACTTCAGACAGATAACCATCTAGCTGTTGAGCAGTTGAGCTTGTCATCTGCCTGACATTTGAGAAATATTTGAGAGAGTGTATTTAAATAGGGCCAGGGCATAAATAAACATTTTTATCAAATTAAAGCAGAAATCTAGCAGAAAATCTAGCATAAATATGGCTACAATCTGATATTATGTATGTATATATGTTTGTGTGTGTGTATAAGAACAAAATAGCCAACGTATTATTATTATTTGAGGCACTTTCTTGCAGAATTCCACTGAACATATCAGACAACGATGGTGCATGCCACTCATCTGGTGCAGAGACCAGTCTTTTTTTCTGCGCTCTGGTCTGTCTCCTACGCTTTGCGCTTCTCAGTCTCCACGCGGGTTCTCCGCAATCCGCATCCAGCGCGGCCTGGATCATTTCTCGTGAGCGCTGCCTTATTTCCGCATCCAAGTAATGGTTTTATAACGCGGATCAAGCACATTCGCGATGAAGTGCAGAGGTTCCGAAAAGATCTCAGTGAGACGTGTGCTAACAGACTCTATAAGACTGTACTTTTCTTTGTTTTTACTTCGTGGTCCGTCTTAATCTCTTTGTTAGGAGACGCTTTAGTGCTGCGAATAAAGGAGTAAGAAGAGAGAGAATGTTCTCACTGGTGTTAAGTGAATGTCGCGTGGAGCTCGTGGTCTTTGCTATGCAGGTGCACGTGCAGGTCGCGGTTTCTGTTTGCGTCATCAAAACATTTCGGCCGTGTTGTTTCGGTGATAAAAGTCTATCGGCCGAAAACCGAAAAGGCCATTTTCGGCCGAAAATTTTCGGTGGCCGAAATTTCGGTGCATCCCTAGTGCATACGGTGTGCATACACTCATAGAAAACAATGTGTTCGAATTTTATAGACGTGGCATGATGTGACGTGGCACTGTGCTTCTCGTCCGGTGTGCGACCCCCTTAACACTCACAGCCTCATTTCTAATATGGTAAACTCAATGTGGCGTCTATCCTAAAGTCTATGCCATGGTTACTGTTAACAAATACAGGTATCAGATTAATAGTAAAACTGAATACTGGTTTGTTACCAGTGGAAACATGACTTTACTGTGAGAAGGACTAGCAAAAAATTACTGGGACCAGTATCTAATGAACAGTTACTAGTGAAATGGAAAAAACTTACTAATTATAAAAAATAACAAGTACTAATGACATCTAAATAAAAAGTTGTACCTAGTTAGTTTTGAATGTTGAAATGGCTTTCCATATGAATTATTTCAGGGGGGAGGTGGTTGAAGCTGATAGATGGGGGAAGGGTGCTTTACAGCTTCTGAACCGGACATTATATTATATGGGTCTGGCTTAAAAGTAAAGTGGGGGAAGGGTCTTCGAAGGTAAATTAATCAAAATACAGAACATTTTTATATTTAGCAATATATAAAGCATGTTATGAATGAATGCTTTGCCTCCCGTAAAGCCCCATGATTAAATGACCCAGGTTCATCAACAAACTGGTTATTCCTGTATTTGTATGTTTAAACTCCTGGATTCTACAGCTTTTAGTTTATGTAGCTGCAGTTGTAATAATCACTCCCGTTTTTCCTGTGCCATTTTACACCTGTCTCACAATTCGTCCTTGCACAAGCTCAACGTCTCAAAAAGGTCGGAAGGTCAAAGTATCTGCTCCAGGAACTGCCTATGTCGTACTTCTCTGTGTTGCTTGCTGCCTCCAGCTGATAAACAAAAGTAATGATCACAGACTCATGCTGCAGAATATGGGGCAGGGCTGATAACAGACTGGGCGTCTGAATGGGTTTGATGCACATGCATCCAACTCTAACATAGATTACAACAAAAGCCTACTTCAGAATGCTTTTCTGGGTTTCTGGTTTTTCATTTTGAATTGACCAATTGATGTAATTGGTCAATTCAAAATGGTTAACAGATCAGATAAGGCCTTGTCATATTGCTTTCCCTGATTCCAAACTCTATATTTTTTTATCATATGTCATTTAGTCTGTAGTATTAAAATGTTTCAAACAACTTCTTTAATATCTTTTTTGGAAGAAAAAAAGAGTCTAGTGAAACTTCCAGTTTCTCTTGTTCAGTTTTTCACACTAGTGTGCAAGTCACATCTCCTGCTCTGAAAACTTTTTTTTTTCTCTTCTTGTTCTCTGCCCCTTTTTCAGTTTGACATGAATGACACACCTAAAGTTCACGTTTTCCTTTTCAGACCTTTGATCCATTACTCCTTAAAAACTAAACTTGTGAATTACATTCAGTTAATCCTGCTGAAATGCGTAGTTCACGTTTCTTCAAAATGTCAAAGTCAATATGATATTATAATTTCTAATTCAATGTGATATTATATTTTTTTGCAATTACCTATAATTGTTATCAATGTTGCATGTTATTTCAAACAACCAAAAAAAAGGCTTATGTTTATAATCATTAATGTAAAGGACTTTCCTTTACTGCTGACATCATTTAACTTTCTTTATCCACCTTATTTTTCAATGCAGAAATACAGTGGTTTACATGTGAAACTTCCATTTAATTAGTCACTAGATAAAACTATAGAATAATACAGTGCAGTAACTGGTAAAATTGTTTGCTACAAACCAGCGATTTTGTGGTTAATGATAAATGTTTTCTGATTGTGATTAATCATTTGCTGACCTTCTGATTTGTTGCTTCAAAGGTAAATACTGACCCTTGAGGATATTTAATTCAGCATTAAGTTTTCTCAATCATATTTTCTTAACATAGTTTTGCTTAATATGTTATCAAGTCCAAGTTTATTTATCAAATGCATGAGCATAACAATAGTTGCAGACTACATGCAGTAGTAATTGATGTCAGCATTGCTCTGGTAATCTCCAGTGAAGGAAAATAAAAACTAGAGCACTGTACAACAGAGCCAGACTTTGAGGATTTAAAGGGTCATGGAGATCGCTAGGTTTCTGGTTCTCTCCAAATCTCACGTGTCTGAGATCAAATGATCAACCACTGGTCTTTGATCACTATGTTGTAGAACACATGATTTGGCTTTGTTTCTAGAGACCCTGGTGACACGTCCCGCCCTCCACCTCCCCCATTCCAGAGTCCCTCGAGTCAATTTACCTCATTTCATTCTCTTAATTTATCTGTTTCCCCCTGAGGGGCCACCAGTAACCAGGTGTTGCATAAACAAGGTGGGTGATGGGTCTCAAGCTGTTTAACTCTGATAGCTCTGCATGGACCCATCTGGCCAAGTTTTGCATAAGTATCATCCCCTTGTGCCCTTTTCATGTGTACTTCCCCATTTCTCTTTTACCTGTGGCTTCTTTTCATTTTGACACTTTGGAATATGTCACTGACACAGAATGGCCTTTCTCACTCTTACACGTTGTGAGTGGGATGTATGTGTTCTTTCACATTTGGGAGTGGCACTGTTTGCAGGTCATTCTCTCACGTGTGTCTGTAGGCGTATAGAAACCTGTTCTCTTTCAAGTCAGATTGTGATTGTTAAAAAACACCTCAGATGATGATTACTTGGAAAGTTACACAATAACACGTATTAAGACCCTCATTCCCCACCCCCAGCTAGGAAAAGAACTCATAGTTATGCCATTGATGTGGGAGAAAACGGGGGAGGTGTGACTTCATGCACCGTACACTTCAAAGAATGAGCCTGTAAATATCTAAAAAGAAATGAAGCATATATTAGAAGTGCCATACCATTTGAAAAGTGCCTCATTTAGTAGGCAAAGCTTAGTAATTTGTCATCAGTTGAATTTAATCATGATACTTTTATAGTATACACTGTATGAAAACCATATGAAACCAGTGGTTGAAAATATTTCTGTTCAGCTTTCACAAGCAGTGTTTTGTGTGAAGACCCAACATTTTACTTCCTTTAAAGCTTTGTTTTCATTAGCACTAAATTACACTGCCGTTTAAATGTGTAAAAGTAGTTCATACTTTTCATTCAAAATTTGTTTCCTGAAATGTCTTGAAATGTTACTTGAGCACCAAATCGGCATATTAGAATAGTCTCATGACTGTAAAGACTGGAGTAATGGTTGCTGAAAGTTTAGCTTTGCCATCACAGGAATAAGTTACATTTGAATAAATATTAAAATAGAAAATATTTTACATTGTAATATTTAACAAATTACTGCTTTTGCTGTATTTTTTATCAAATTAATGCAGCCTTTATAAGCGTAAAAGACTAATAAAAAATATATATTTCCAACTCCCAATGTTTGAACAGTATTGTAAGTATACTGTCTATGAATAAACATTGAGTAGGGGTTTTATGATGAAACATCCTCTAGAAGTTATTGGAAATGATCAGGTGTTGTGTAACTCTTGTTGAAGTAGCTATTAGTGAAACATTGCTTGCTATATGAGCATTGTGCCATAGCAGTGTTGAGTATTTCATAGGGTTTCATCATGATCTCTAAAGTCACTTGATCAGGCCTCTTGAGTTGCTTTTGATTCTAATGTGAAAAGGGAAATGTTGCACATCCTAAATGTCTTTTGTGGTTATTTAAGTCATATTTTATTAATAATGAGTGGGGTAGACCAGTGTCTAATGCTTAGAATTTTACTAGGAAATCTAAAACTAAGAATTATTTGTTTAGCAATCATCATAAAGATTATTTATCCTAACCTGTTGCAAATATTGCCCGTAATGTGTACGCATATCATTGCACACTGTTACCATCGGTGATTGGTGTATGACATCTAAGTATCAAGAGAGCGGTTCTAGAGCATATTCGAGCACACACTCTTACCTTCAAAAATAGGTGAAGTGGCGTGGGGGGTTGCCCGCCCGCTTGCTTGCACGCTCGAAGTGATGATGCGCGTTGTCGCGCGACTCTTTTACCGGCTGTTTTGATGAAAGATCATCGTTCGCGACAAAAATAATATTTGCAAACTGTAATGAAGCAGAAATCAGTTAGTTCCTCACTTTCCGCGCTGACGCCGAAGTCGTTTGCTTGCTTCAGTGAAAGTATAACGTGCCTAACGTTTTCGACTCGTGCATTACACGTCACGCCCTGATGTCACGTGTTGTTACGGGATCTTTACTGGTTGTGTGTGAAAGCACGCACACATCCCGGGTAATCACTGGCAGTGTGAAAGTGCAAGATCTAGCGACCCAGGAACAATTGCCTGAACACTTTACCCATGTATTTGCCGGAATGGCAGTGTGAAAGGGGCTATAGAAAGATGCGATTAAAATGGCTTGTTAACACAATGTCATGTAGCATTTCATTTATCTCAGGCTAGTCATCAGGTGACCACAGCTTGTTATTCAACCAGACAGATTAAGTTTAGAGAAGAGCATTTCGTGAAATATTAAACTATAAAGCTACTCATTTTATTTTACTTTACCTGTTAGTGATGTCCTTAATCATTTAGTGTTTATTTTAAAAAATAAAGTTATGACAGACATTGTCTAAATAATTATTTCAACAACAAATAGAAATTGTATAATTTATGAGTTAATTTAAATACTTCTCTGAATATAAATAACATGTTTGCATACATTTTTTATATTTATATGAGTGTTTATTATTATAGTTAGAAATAAATAGTAATTACATTTAAGTTTGGACTCTGTTTTTAATTGTAATCTTGTAGTAATGTAAAATGGTTTCTTATTGATACAATGCTGAAATCAATTCAGTTTTGCCTAAACATGGGTGTTTTTGCTAGCCACAGCTGTGTGTGATGTTCGCTTTCTCAATGGATTTGCATATTTTTGGGAAACTCCTGGGCCTGACGCAGTTCCACAAGTTTCAGATATAAATCTATACAAACTGGTACAAATATTAGTAGTTTGGATTTCAGTCGGTGAAGCTGCTCCCAGATCGGTACTTTAGAAGTGAATATTTCAGGTTCCACCCCATACATTCTGAGCCAGCATTTCTCAGTTCTCATTTCCCACTGACACAGGAAATGGGCAGAACCAACTGCAAACTCTTACAGTCATGAGATGCTGTTGTTCAGAAAAAAATGAAGCACACAAAGGTCCCCTTCTCACACTCAGGTGGGCGTGTGTGTTCATCTTGAGCTGATCTGCTGTGCTAAAGCATGGTAACAGCTGATGCTTACACAGATTTGATGACAATTCAAAAAGGGAACCCACAAGACTCTACTTCAAACATCTAGTGGTGGCTCCAAAACAGCTCTTAGTGAAAACATATATATCCTGTTAAATGTCACCCCGTCCTGTATACGGGACGCCTACGTTGACTAGTATATTACAATCAATTCTAATCTAATCTTGACAAACTATGTATCGTTGGAAAGGTCTAAGACTCCCAAAAATATATTTTACCAATATTTTTTGTTAAACATTATGTAGGAAAAATAATAGATGGATTTATGACAAGAGTGCACCCTCAGAAATCTACAGTACAAAAGGGGATTTGACCTTTGTTTAAAAAAAAAGACTTCCTCGTTGCCTTTTTCTCTATCACATTTTAGAAATCATCAGAAGTTATATATCACTTGAAAACATAAAATCTCAAAATTCATCCTTCAAAACCCATTTTAAAATCAGACATTGCATTACCATGTAAATGGTACATCAAAATCATGTTACAAAATGTTTTCAGTCATGAATTATAAAAATTTAGGTTTGTATCATGCACATTCATGTCTATCTTCAAAAACGTGAGTGACAGTTAACAGGTTAAATATTTTTTAAACCTGTTGCCAAGGACTCTAAATTGTTTTCCTGTGCGGGGTAACCTTTTGTAAAATATAATATAAATGCAGCTACACATTTTCATGTATAAAGATTGTTATACTAGGCTATATAAAAATGAAAAAATAAAAAATAAGAAAAATACGTTAATAGTGCTGTCAAACGATTAATTGCATCCAAAATAAAAGTTTATATTGACATAACGTGTTTACTGTGTATATTTATTGAAAATGAAATGGTCATTGCTACATTCAGTAAATATTACCAGTTTTTTCTGATTTTTTTTGGCACACCCCACATACTTTACATCAGTGTGTTTGCTTCCTTAATATAGGTCTTGTGTAATATAAAACAAATGGGGGAGGCAAGGTGAAAATTAAATTGAAAAGGTTGAAAAAAGAACGGAAGGGGAAACAAACAAAAAAAGAGTTTATGCTCCTCTCCCCCAACCACCTGCTCAGTAGCTCCAGATGTCAGTGACAGGTGTAGATGTTGTTCAGGTCGGGAAATGCAGACGCACACAGGATAAGCGAACTGTTCACAGCAAATGCTCGCTGTCTGTTACAGGAGTATCCTGTCTTGAGTGAACTGCACTCCTGATTGCCATTGGAAAGCAAACAGGCAATGTGTGGGTGTAGATTTCCGTGTCAGTTGGCTTTTGAAACCTTTTTTTGTGGAGTTGGGTTGTTGAAACCGGCCCATCTGCCTGGTGTGGAATGCTAAAGATTTCAGAAATGTGTAAAGTTTCAGGTCATGCCATCCTTAATGCTTTAATGGTAAAAAAGTTGAATAAATAGAAATAGTAATGTCAGGCTGGGAGATACTTTAAACCCTATAGCATTACTCTATCAGGTTCTCAGTTATTGCGTTTCAGTGTTTTAGATTTCTTTTGAATTTGATTCGAGATCCATAAATCCCATGTGGGGATTTAATCATAAATGGGTAGTGCTAAATATTTTGTGTGACCTGATCAATCAAGTCAAATGTAGTTGAAAATGTGGTCATTTCCCATTTACAGTGTAAACTTTTATGTGTCCTGAGGTGTTTAAGACGGTGGGCTGCCTACTCGCCTGTCAATTAAATTTTCCTCCTTCAATAATTTAGGTTGTTTAAACCTTACACCTATCTTCTAATCTACTAGTATTAGTAGCAGTTGAGGTGACCCCCTCAAGGAAAAAAGGACAAGAACTTGTTTTTCTTTTTAGGATTGAGACGGATTTAAAGTGGCAGTGTATTCGGGCAGTTGAGGAAAGAGGAGTAATTGTTCTTGAACAATGCAGTTAAGAAAACACTTTCACTCAAGTGTGTCTCACTGTCTGAGCTTTCCAAAACACTCTTTCCTGTCTGAGCAAATGTGAAAAACCATGCAACATTCATAGGAACAATAGACACAATGCTAAATTGGAGCTATATAAATAATCCAATAGTTTGCAGGCAATTGAAGGCTAGCATAATTAACATTCTCTTGCTGTCTTTCTGTCCCAGGCCAAAAGAAGACTAGATCTAGAAGAGCCGATTTATCTCCCAGAATTCCGCACACCTAAAGGGAAAGGAAACTCTGCATGTGCAAGGGCACCAAGCCCCAAAAGTGAGTACAACACAATGATCTGCAGCAAATGTCAACACAATCACTGTTAGAGAAAATGGACCTTTTGTTCATGAGAGATGGAAGTTCATACCTGTTTTAGGGCATCTCATAATTGTTTAAAAAGCAAACACACCTGCCCAAGCCTCACTTATTCCTCTGGTAGGAACTGCAGCTGGTAATACTGGTAATACTATTATTAAAAGAATGCCCCTTTTGTATCTCTCTCTTTCCCTCTCTCTAGCTCCCAAGTCTCCAGGGGAGCGCACCCGTTATGACACTTCCCTTGGCCTGCTGACTAAGAAATTTGTGGGCTTGCTGAGTGAATCAGCTGATGGGGTTCTGGATCTGAACTGGGCCACAGAAGTTCTGGAGGTTCAGAAGAGACGGATATATGACATCACAAATGTTTTAGAGGGTGTGCAGCTCATCCGCAAGAAATCCAAAAACAACATCCAGTGGCTGTGAGTGTGTTAGATTGGATGTTCTGGAAACTAAAGTGCTAAATGCTCAATTTTGAGTCTACTCTGAAACGCATGACCTGAAGATGCTGTTGTAGTTCATTGTCAATACTCCTCTTCTTGTGTTTGACAACTTCCTGGGAGTCTTTTCCACTCATCGATCCAATTGAATAGAGCTTTTCTTTTACTGGAAGAACATTCTTCCCTTTTAGGCCTCATGATATCAAAATGGGCATATTTTATCCTTGTAATTGGAAAAAAACTCAGCAGCTATCATTTTAATTTTGTTTTTCAGCAATGATGTGTAAAATGGAACTAAATTGTGCAGTTGAACCAAATTTTCCAAAGTTTACAGATGTTATTTCATATTAATGATGTTTTTTTTTTTTTTTGGTGGTGGGGAGGGGGAGTCACCATCTCTACAAAGATTTTAAAATCGCACAATTGTTTCAATACTGATAAATGTTTGTTGAGCACCAGATCAGCAGAACCATGTGATGCAGTATTAATATGTACACATACATGCTTACTATATGTAATTAATTATGATGTTAGTTTTAAGCAGTATGTTTTCTGTATCTTGTGTGCTTTAGTGTCAGTGGTGTGTTTGAGGGCTCATCCTCCAATTTAGAGAAGACCAGCGCTCTCAAGAAAGAGCTTTCTGAGCTGGACAGGCAGGAAAAATCTCTGGACGACCTCATTCTATCCAGCTCAACGCGGCTACGTGAACTGACAGAGCACAAGGACAACCAAAGATATCCTTTTATTGTGTGAATGATTTGAGTGATTTGTCTCCTTTACTACTGTGAGCTTGTTCAGACATGCTGTTTTCAAACAACACTCACATGGCATAGGGATCCGTTTTGCAATTATCTTAATTCTGAGTCTTTCATTTTTAAATGCAGTAAAGTTACCATGTATGTGAACTGTCAGTCATTTTTACTCCGTTTTATTTTAGCTTTATGGAATATTTTATCAACACTTGAATGTTTACTGAAGAAAAGGAACCAATTTTTTTTTTTGAAAATCTTGTTATTGTAAATGAAAGATGATCAAAACAGATGGAACAGATCACTTCCAACAAAACATCCAAAGCTTGCATAGTCCTATACCACTTAGATCAACATATTATTTGGTAACGTTATGTAGGTTTGATTTATATGCTGTTGAATGTGTGATGATTGCACTATTTTGCATATGCATCTGCTTACATATGCGATTGCTTGTATCATTAATTATCTATGGCAGGGAAGAGTCATAAACCGTATTAAATGCAAAAGGAGTTCCTTAACTGAAGCTCACATTAGGATATGTGACCTATCAGGACATTCGTACCATAAGCAGCTTGAAAGATCAGACTGTGATTGCTGTGAAAGCACCATCTGAAACCAAACTGGAAGTTCCAGAAGCATCTGAGGTCAGTATTTGTCTTAGTCCAAACATAACGTTACTGAAAAGACCGGCATAAAATCTGATGCTGCTCTTAGCTTGTTAATGCTGGCTGTTGATCAAGCTGGTAGACCAAAGAAATCTTGCTGGTCAATCTAGTTAGGAATCCATGTGGGACACACAATATATGCTGCTCTTTTCAGCTTTTTATATATCTGTAATAAAAGTTCTAACCCAAACTGACTGTAATGTTCAATTTAATCTCCTGAGTCTTATGATACGACTTCAAATGTCTAGGAATTTTGAATTAAATATGTGATTTAGCCTTTCATCATTCTTTGTTTCATTTGGTGTTCTGTAGATATTTAAAGCCACTTTGTCTCTTTCATATTAGTGATGTAAAACATTCATTTATGAATCAATTGATATTAGACAAAATATGGTTCCCACTGTCTGCAGGTAAATTTCACATCTTCCTTCATTTTCATTAGGGCTCGCTGCAAATTTACTTGAAAAGCAAGAATGGCCCAATTGAGGTGTACTTGTGTCCTGAAGAATGTTTGGAGGATGCTAGTCCCGTCAAGAACGCCACACCCGGAAAAGATTACCCACAAACCCCCAGCGCCACCACACCCTCTGTCTTCCCACCTGCCAAACCCCAGCCAGTCGAAGGTGAGACAGTTGCCACGAGCTTACTACTACTTAGCACTTTCAAAGCAAGCTGTTAGTTGAAGTCGCTAACAAAAGTTTACGTTTGAAATGCTTCAGCTGAATAGATGATAGCGGTAACATTGTGTGCAAGAGACTAGAGAGCGGTTTGACAGACTAACAGTGTCTATTTCTTTGTACAGGTTTGCCTATAAAGCCTCAGACTTCGATGACTGGCACCAGCGGCAGCACGTCCCTGCTCGATGTGGAGGGAATTCTGGATCTTCCTCCCAGCCTTCTCCAGATCACTGAAGACCAGCTGCCTGGGATTGCATTCACATCCGATGCTTCAGGGCCCTTTGTTAACTTTTCTCCTCAGCTCAGCCATGACGACTACCTCTGGGGTCTGGAGGATGGAGAAGGAGTATCCGACTTCTTTGACACATACGATCTGGGAGATCTGCTTAAAACATGAGGCATCCAGTGTGACGGAAGTGTGATTAATGGTGTGAGATTTCAATTGTAATTAGTTTAATTAAATTTTTTAAAACACTCCTTCACATAATGACAGATTTAAGTTTGTATAAAATGCACTACTGAATTGGCTTAATCGGTTCTGTTCCTGATAAAGAGAGTAAATTTGGGATGGAACCATGTCTTAATATTTTAACTACATATAGTGAATGGAATCTGACAATATTGTCAACAAGCGCCTTCTAGAGGAGATCCATGTGTTAGGTTTAGTACACTATGAAGCCATACTTTTTATTTCTGTCAGCCATATTACCTTAAGTAAGGCATTTTTGCTTAGTTTAGATATTTTTGTCAAAACAAAAACTGAATTGTCATTATTATTTCAATTTTAAGTTATGATATGTTTTTGGTCATTATTACTTGAATATCGGTGATAAAATCAGGCCTAGGTATTTGCCTTTTATAGATATGAGATAGAACATACTGTTTATTAGTAAATCTTCAATGAGATATATGGAAACTCAGGTAATTTTAAAGCTTTTCTAGAGCTTTAAAGCTTGTAGTACTGCCAAACATTGCCAGTAGAGGGCTGTGTGACCATTTTTAGCAGTCGGCAAACAAAGGTGCTTTTAAAGATATTTAGAGGAGTGAATTGTTATAGAGTAAAGTTTTGAGAACATGTATGAAAGGCATCTACATAACCAGACTTAACTGAACCAGAGATCTGAACCTCAAGCTCTTTCAGTCTAGACAGAAATAGGTGCTTATCTGTTCATTCTACCTCCATCTCTTAGTTTTAGACACTGCGAGGTAGTACCTTGATCTTGTAAGAGTGGCCTTTCCCACTGCACTGAGTTATGATTGTGTAGTACTGCATGGCTCAAGAAACAAGGTTTTACCATTGATGTGTCTGTTTATGAGAAACCTCAGGGAATGTCCAGATTTGGCAGCTGTTTTTTATTTGTATTTTTTTATTCTATTTTATTTTACATTTCCGAATAATTAATTCAAAGTGATACATTAGCGAGGGATTTTCTTGTATGTTTAATCCATTTTTCCTGAAATGACAGTAGTGGAGTTCTCAGGGTTCACTACTCCACTCAGAGTAGTTTAGAGACTTTTAATGGCATCTGGCAGAAACCTTTGATACTGTTTGAACACTGAACTGCTGGGAATACAAAGTGAACTTTGTTTCCAGGGTGTTTTTTTTTTTTTTTCCTATTTGGAGTTGGGATTCTTGCTCCACCTGAATGGTAGGTTTATAGCTGCAGAGGCAAAGCAGAATTTAACTGTTTTTGTCTGGTGTGTGTAGAAATACTCTTACTGAAAACACCCAACTTAAATGTAGAGCACATATGGGTCTGGATACAGTATGGAAAAGCTTGATTTTCTCAACTAGTTTCCCACACCAAGTTCTGCAGTGAAAATAATTATTTTGAAACAAGCATTTCTCAGTCAGACTGAACAAAGACTTGAATTTAGCAGCATTCTGGAAACCTGATCTGGTTGATTCAGCTTTTTTTTAAGGGGTTGGGTTGGTTTAAGAGCAGTTGTTAATCAGATTTAATAATTGATTAACTTGCCTTTTGAAATATGTACAAATGTTTTACTTGGGGTTTGCTTCATGCAACTGTCCCACATGCGGACAACTGTCCTGTCCTAACAAACTTGAAAAGTGTGTGTCTGTATATGCATGAGTGTGCTGAAGTGTGAACTAATTTTTTGCAGTTTTGTGCATTTGATTGTAGTTTATAGTGTGTTTTATTTTATTATTTTTATTTTTTGGGGATGTTTTTGAGTAAGCATTATGATTATTATAATTTTTTTTATTGTACAGAATAATAATTTTGTATTTATAGGTTTTGCATTTGAAGGAAATTGGTGATTGTCTCAGGATGTCATTTTTATAGACCGTCTGTTTAACAGGCAGCACTTAATATTTGATATTGTGGTGTTTAAATGAATAAAGCCCTGGTAATGCTCAAAGTTGTATTTTGTGTACAAAGCATTTTTTGTTAAAAGTATGTGCTTGTATTGTGTAAGCAGACTCCTACATGGATATATGCAGGTTCAGTAACAATGTTTTAGTTTAACTGTATTTTCATACTTGGAGTGAGCTGCAGGGTTTACCTGTACAATGAGGAAATACCATAGAGATGAGTCAGTGAAAATGACAGAAACATTGAGACTTGCACAAAACAGACGGGTAAATCTGATTGATAAACTGCTGCGGTCATTCTTCATTCCAAGTTGTCTGAAAATGTTGCTTACATAGTTGCTGTCAACCAGTGTGGTCAAGAAACATGGTTATTTTTAAAATCCTTGGTTTGGTAGTGAATGTTTTTATTTTTTTATTTTAGATAAACAATATACTGCTAAAGAGTTTAAATGCATTAAATTAAAGAAATTAATACTTTAATTTGGCAAAAATGCTTTAAATTTGTACAGTGACAGTAAAGCACACTTAAAAAAAAAAAAGAGTTGTTCTTTTGAAATTTCAATTCAAAGAATCCTGCAAAAATGTATGACAGTTTCTATAAAAATAGCATAAAGCACTGAAAATAAATCTTTATTAAGCACCAAGTCAGCATATTAGAATTATTTCTGAAGGATCATGTGACAACTGGAGTAATGACTTGTAATTTCAGGTTTATTATTATAGGAATATTGAATTTTAAAATATATTTAAAACAGTCCTTTTAAATCATATAATTTCAAAATATTACTGTTGCATTTTTGATCAAATAAACTGCCTTGGTGAGCATGGAAGACTTTTTTCATATTAAAACATCTTTGTGACTTTTAAAAGCTACTGATGGTGATTATTGTATTGTCACATTTAAAACAAATGATCCTTTTTTTATTTTTTAATCTACATGCATCGTAGTCTGTCGCTTAAGCACAGCTGAAGTCACTGAATGTGTGTTACAAAGTTGACAGTGAAATCTCCAGCAGTTTCATTCAGGCAGGTTCTGACCTGCTCTCTGCTTTTCTAATTCGCTTTAGATGCATCATGAGAGACCACACACACACACACACACACACACACACACACAGAGATTTCGATCTGAGACTATATTAACACATTTGATTTTTGTGCTTAAATTTTGACCTATTTTTGTGAAGCTTAAAAAATCCCTAATATCTTAGCTTATCTAAAACAATTGATTTTAACTATCCCTAGTGAAAGAATAGTGTGTTGACAAGACAGATTTTATCACCCAAATTAAACATTTAAATCTAATTTATAATAAAAACAGCTACAAATTTTGTACATTTTGTAGACAGTTACATCTAAACTTGTATTTGGCTCCACTTCTCACAGACATTGTAATATCGTGGTTCAAGATACAAGGAAGGACATTTTCCCTTAAATATTTAGCACACAGCTTTTCAAAACACAATAGCATCACACAGATGAGTTTCTAGAGGAGGATTTTGAATTTCCCCAGACAGACTGTCACACCCTCACAGAAAACACATTTATAACCATGAAGAAACAACTGTTCACACCAGTCTGTCGTTAAAAACAAGACTTGCTTCTAAACTGGTTTATAAACACTGATGACTTCAAGGGAGGTGTCCTATGTCTTATTTTATGACAAGGTTGGGTGGTGATTCTTTGTAGGGAGTGTTATGGTTGTTTTCGTATCTTCATCACATTTCTGTTGCACTGTTTAGTCCCACTCTAGTTATGTATAGAATCCCTCAGCCTTCCCTGTGAGATATATTTGCTGTCTTCTCTCTTTTGCAGTGTTTTACAGTAAACGTGGCCTCCCTGGGCTGACAAGACAGGATAAATTATTATTTTCCTGTTCTAGAGCCAACAGATCTTGGCAGTGTGGATGGGAGGGGTTGTCTGCTAGGAATCCTTCTAGTCTGAGCTGTAACCTTTCCTGGAACACGCCTCATTTTTTGTTCAGCAGCCACAGACTCCAGCCCCCATCCAGATCCAGCCCCCAAATGCATGCGATTGGTTGATGTCAAAGAAACATAACAATAGGGGAAGGACAAAAGCCGGTAAGTAGGAACATGCAGCACGCTGTGGCCACAGCAGTCTTAAAATATGGTACTGAGGTGGAGAAGACAAGAAAAAAGAGGGATAAATGAAAGGCCCGTTCAAATGCAGACTAGACTTCACACTTCACACTCACACTTCCTTTCTCTTCTCTATCACCCACTTTCCTTTTTCTCTTCCTTCAGAGTGACGTCCAACCAGTTTCAACATTTCTGCTCAGATCCTTTCAATAAAGCTGCCACACAAAGAGGGGCCACAGCCAGGGGGAGAAAGAGAGCATTGTTTGGTCACAAAACCACCATTACATCAACAATAACTCATGAAGCCAGTACAGAATATGAAGAGAATACTGTGTGTGAGGGAACGCATTGTGTTTGGGGAGGGGGTGTACTTTGGAGAAATTCAGGTCAACGAGCCGAGTTAACTTCATTTATTTCGGTTTAGTCATCTTATGAATAGTCATGTTTAGTTTCTTGCATGTTTGAATCATGTTTGACCCAGAGTTAATTTTACAGTATAAATCATTGTTCATTGTATAAATCATTCCATTTTGCATATGGAGACATAGATACATGTATTTAACTTTTTAAGTTTGACTTTAAGTCTTTAAGGAAAAAATAAGAGAGAAAGCCGGAAACAAATATATGTACATGTAACAAGCCTTATGACTCTTTAAACAGTCTGAAGGTTCTTTTCATGCTTTTATTTCCAACTGTGATGAGAAAATGCTCTCCAAAACTGTCTAATTTATTTATTTAGGCTAATCAAATTATACACCATAAAATACTTGTGCATACCTAGAGGGATAAAGTCGGATCTGATACCTGTCCAGCACATTGCATCAATGTAACATTATACTGTATTGTTAAAGGATAAGGTAAGGTGTGCAGCTTTTGAAAGGACACAGGAAGAACCGGCATACCTCTATGATATCTGCAGGGGAGGTGGATGAGACAATTCACATTATATGTCTTATAAAAATTCTGTTATTCAGAACACTGGGATATAAGCACAAAGCACTAGTTTCCGTTGCACTAGTCTGCCTTTTCAAATATAAAGGCTGCACATGAAAAGGCACCGTATCATTAAACTTTATACTGATAAGCATGTTCATTCATGCACATGTAGTGCATTTAAGGAAATGGATTATCTGCATTGACACTTGAAGAAGGAGAGAAAATGCATGCACAATCCTTTTCAATTGGCTCCACTAAAGGCCCACATGAACAATGCACTGATTTTTCATCTGTCTATAAAACAAATGACAAATAGAAACAAAAGACAAAAATCATAAACAGAAATCATATTAACTTGCTTTATATTTGTTTTCAATTACTTGTTGCTCCCTTTGAACTTGACATTGATTTTATTGATATGTTGTTTTTCTAAACTAATTTAATTTATGGAAGATATTGGGCATATTTTAAGACACACTGACGTTTAAACAAACCCGTCTTCATATTGGCCTACCATATGAATAAGAAAGACAATATCGGCCTATTCAAATGGCTTCAATAGAAGTGTTACAACAATAAAAAAAAAAAGTCTCCATGAGTCATTTCAAAAGGCCAAATATTTCACTTTCAAAGAACAAATGGATTCATGTTTCATTCTAAAAGGCAAAAAATGAATCTGAAGTCTTCCATTCTTTCTCCGCGCGCTCTATTCATTTCGTCAGTGAATACAAACATTCCCACGTGATGATGGAATGACTCCCTCCCCTCGCGCACAATCTGGACGCGGCACGCGCTATTGAAAGCTCGCGCGGCACAGAGAAAAGTAGACCAAGTGCGCAGAGACACTTTACCGACTCTTTCACACGGCAGAACACGGAGAAGACAGACACTTTCGCCTTTTGTCGCTACTATGAAACAACTTTTAATTCCCCTGCTTTGGCAATCACACTCACTTGCGGATTTAGAGGACTTTATGCAGATGCACTTTGCTTGATCTTGAGGTGGTTGTTTTCACTATTGCTAGGATTTTAAGTTCCTCGGTTTGTACAGCTGGAAACATGCCGGAGAAAATAAGTATCTCGGATTTCGTTTCTTTGGCGAATGAGGATCTATCGTCCCCGGGAAGCTCTGGATTCCAGTCTAAAATGAGCGACTGTCGCAGCACCGTGGCCGCGCTCGAAGAGGTAAGGGCGCGTGCAAGCACGGTGTTTAAATGTGCACAGGTGGACAATACACCACCTGAGTGAATCCTTCAATCTATGACACAAGAAACATTTTCCTTTCCACTCGTGTCAAGACTTTTTACTATGAGCAGAACAGTATTTTTTTTAATTCAGTCTAACTTAGTGAAGATTTTGTGGCAGAGTTTATATTTACCTGTTTTATGTGTGCACTTACAGGGTAATAAAATGGTCCATCCTTATAATTCTTAAATTGTTATCAGCCAGGGTGACATTTTGAATCTAATTTATCTGAAAATAAACTAAGAAAATTTGTCAAGGTTAGTTGAGAATGTCTATAGGTAATGTAAATTACTCCTGTTTGTTACTCAGGGAGGACACCTGTGTGAACAACAGAACTGACCTTTTGCCATCTAGTAAACTGTTTCCAATGAATCTTTTTATTAGCAATAGTGGTTTGAATTGCCCATTGTACACTTTATGGGCTCATGTTATGGTTTAGAGTTAGAGGATGGCACAGGAGTCACAATAAGGAAGAGACATAAACTGTTTTCAAGTAACCAAGTAAACTTGCTCAGGGCACTTGTATGTCAAGTAATTGTTGTCTTCAGTCTTGAACAGTAAGACTGGAATGACAATGGCACAAACACAGGATCTCTTCACAGCTGCGTCATTTCATTGAGGAATAGTGTTAATATATTAAATTTCAGAAAAGCAGGACTGATAAAACAAATGTGGGTCTTTAATATATAGGCATTTGTGTGGATTAATTAAATTAATGGAGAATAGAGAAACTCTGCCAGCAAGTGATAACACTGGGCATGTTAGGACAGTGGAAGTCTTTCATTTGTTTCCGCCTATTCATGGGAAAAGGTTTATGGGTTTTCAGGAATTTCAGTGTTCTAGATTTGTGGTTCTCAACCAGAGGGCCGGGGTCCACTAGGGGGCCTCAACAAACATTCAAGTGGGACACAGGATGACCCAAAAGATTAGATTAGACTAGATTAGATTCAACTTTATTGTCATTATGCAGAGTACAAGCACAGAGCAAATGAAGTGTACAGAGCAAATGAAGTATTTAATTGAATATTTTTTATTAATATACAAAAATAAGTAAAATTGAATCTAAATCAAAATGCTAAAAAAAATACTTTCAATACTCACAGTTTCTAGTAATAAAACGGTTTTTAAAAAGCAGCAGAAAATATCATACTGTATAATTATTGTGTGGGAGAAAAGCTGCTCGGACATCCTGGCATGACTCCCATTGTGTTTTACACAATAAAGTAAGTCAAACATATTTGGAATGACATGAGGATGAGTAAACTGTTTATTGTGAATGAAAAATGGTTAAAAATGCCTTCAAGCAGCATTTGAGCAACACGAGTTATGAAACTGATACGTACGTTTTTGTGGAAATATTCTTTAGAATTAAGACAGAGTTATGAGATGGAAGTAACTTTAGTTTCCTTGAATGAGTCAGAGATGATGGTGTAGTGGTATTTTGATCAGGATTCTAGATATGCTGCTCAGTTCCTGATGTTGCGGATATGCAGTGTATGCCCAGATTACTTGTGTAAATATATCAGTTTGTGAGTGTGTTACAGTCTTTCAAAACTTCAAAGCGGAGGGTTAAGCATGTTTGATGCCCAGGGGCAACGGGTGTATATAACAGAGTGTGTTTTCATCAAGGTTAGTGTTTGAAGGCTTGTTTGGGTTTGAGAGGCAAAGTTTATTTTATGTATATATTTGCTGAGACTCTAGCAGATAGCTGGCAGCATGATGAATGTTCTGCAGGAAGAGGCCACGAAAATACAGTAACCCCAGGACAGATGAATTTGCAATGCAAACTTTTAATTATTATTGAATTAAAAATTATGCTTTGTATGTTATGTTTGTATTTGTATGTGTGTGTGTGTTGTTTGTCATCATACATCACTTCACATCTGATGTAAGCACATACCCACTGCAGTCATGCCTTGAGTCAGCAGGTTTGATTTGACTAATGCATTTATTTCTGTCCATCCTCACTCCCTTTGTGTGTAGTATAGATGACTCCCCCAGCTGCTAACAGGATCACATATCCTAGTGTCGTCAGTTCTCTGAGGCTTTAGTGACCAGTGTTTGAGAGGTTAGGAGGCAACTTTACTTGAAAACTTGGAAATAACTTTTTAATTTTGTGCTACACATGCTAAAGATTATGTATTTATTGTTCCACTGATGCAGACATTTAGAATATTTGTACTAACAGTCATAATGCCATTATCCAGTTAACTTATGTTAGAGATGTAGAGAAAATAATGGTGAAGCTATTATAAAAATAAAAAAAACATCTTCACAATGCAAGCTATCAAAGTAGATATGCTGAAATTAAGTAAGCATAATATTTTTACATAAATATATTATATCTTTTTATTTAGCAGTATTTATTAGGCACAGAAATACGGATCATGTTTAGAGTTACAGCTTTTAACTTGAACACTAATTTACACAAAATAATGAAAAATATATGGCCGCAAAAATAGTGTTTCACAGGGTCTTCAGTGAGGCATTTCTGTTCAGACAGTAAGCCTACATTAAAGCTAATTATTTTAGTCTTATAAGCTGTTAAAAACTAATATGTAAAAAAGCCTCTTCTTTGTTTAACATACATCATGTGGGGTTTAAATCCCCCCAAAACCACTCTTTTGAAGTCTTGAATATAATGGCGATAAACCATTTTGAGAGAGCTTTTATCTTGAGACGACCACAAACACACTCAATAGGGCACTTTAAAGTGTGTTTATTATGTACTTGAAATCCATACCTTCTTTTTTTTCTGGCATTAGGTGTTTTTACATTGGAAATGCCTTTTGATAAAGTGGTTTGTCTTCCATCTGTTTTAACGTTGAAAAAACATTTGATAATAGATCTCATTTTTAAAAATTGTTAGATTTATGTTGAGGAAATATTCTGATACCGGTGTAAACAAAAGGTCATGTGTGTGCCGGCTCTCTGTCTGTGTGTAAAAACATGAACCTGTCTGGTGTTTAGCGTGTGAGATTCTAAGTTAACCTTGCTGGATCCCATAAGTCCATGAGTCTGGGATGTTGCCCAAAAAGCTACAGACAAAAAAAAAAAGATCCTAAAAAAGTTAGTCTTGACACTGATTTATTAACATTGATCAGACTAAACAATCTCTGGCAGACATCAGCAGGCATACATCAGTGTGATTTAAGGTCACACACTCGAGGTGGTTTAAAACCCTTCATTGTGATATTCGCATTCAGGTTTCATGTTTTCATTCTTAATCAACACTTTCTGACCAAAGAAGTTAAACAAACTGATGTGATTCAATCCTAATAAACCAAAACAATATTTAAACCACTGATATTTGAACTCAGGTTAGATTCCCACGGAGGTGTGTCTCTTTCTGACTCGTGCACTAATTCTTTACTGTAAATGGTGTCACTAAGACTTGTTGTTGTCTTTCGTAAGGCTTGATTCACCATCATCATGTTGACCTGACGTGATAGAAAGACTGCTTGACAACTATTCTGATGTTTGTTCAGTAAAAACAGTCCAGTGTTGCCCCACATGTTTGTGCCAGTGATTACATGAAGTTGAAGAGTGTAGTTGCTGCTGATGCTAGTAATGAATTTCTATTCTAATGTTTTTCTTGTTTCTCTGCTGTCTTCCACCAGTCTCTAGAGCAGGACCAGATGTCTCTACAGAGGATGAAGAAAATTGTAAAAGCCATCCACAACTCTGGACTCAGTGAGTGCAGTCTTATTTTTTTTAGAACTTTGTGTTCCTCTTGTTTGCTGAATTATCTAATCTAGTCCGTGCTTCTCAACCTTTTTAACTCCAAGAAGACTATTCATTGTCCACAACAATATGTGAAAGCCCAACACTCCTAGTTTCTATAAATAAAATTGCAGGATTCCAGACTTTTTAGAGCTGAATATATTTCAGGGATCTCACCTGTTTGAATGAAGATTATGAAGGATAATGAAGAATGTTTTTACACACAGTTTCTACCAAATGAAATATGTTAGAGCTTGGCATAACTAATGTATATTTGAATTTGAAAGATTTTTTCACACCTTATTTTAAGGTCCAATTCTCACTATTAACAAACCGTTAATTATGACTTTTGCCTCAGTAAAGTACTAGGGCCCTTTAATTCACTTGGCGCAATGCAACGCAAGGTGCAGCACAAGTATGTTTGCTAGTTTCAGTCCGGTGCCGTTCACGTTTTTCCTGTCCAGTGCTATGTCGTTTAATTAGTAAATACATTTGGTCATGGGCATGCTGGTCTAAAAACGAGGTGTGTTTAGGTGCATTGCTGGCACAATGCTATTTTAAGGAGCTGAAAATAGACTGCGCCATAGATCAACTCAAACCAAACTCAGACGCGTTCTGTCTTTGCGCTTGCCAATATTCGCCGTGTAAATAGCAAATCCGTCATGGCACGAGCGCAACTGGCTCTTAAAGGGAATGCAAGATGAGACTCTGATTGGTTTATTGCACGTTACACCCAAAAAAACACCCATTACTCATTAAGAGAATAGGGATGACACGTTTAGACCATGCGCCTGAGTGCCAACTGTTTTTAAATAGTTAAAATAGCAAAAGTGGATTTTAGACATGCCTTAAGTGCACCTGCGCCGTGCGCTTTACACTTTGCGTTTAGATCGTTAAAACAGGGCTCCTAATTTTTAATAGTAAGGTTGTTGTTAAGTGATTCTCTAGATGAACTGTAATCATTATATGTTCTTACATTATATGTGCTATATATATTAATAAACAGCCAATTAGGTTAATAATAGGCCTGTTAATAAGCTAGTTAAAGCTAGTTAATAGTGAGAAATTGTCCCTATACTAAAGGGTTACAAAGATTTAAGTAATTTACAATACTTTTTTAGTTCTAGATTTCACACTTTTAAAATGACTCCCCAGTGGGATCACTGGTATTTCAAATAAAAAAGTTTTTGAGCAAGTAAAAAAAAAAATGGGACTCGAACCGGCGCCCTTCGTGTAACTAGTCCAACTCTCTAACCATTAGGCCACAGCTGCCCCCTGATAGTGATAGTTAATGTGCCTAGCCTTTTTGACTTGTACATTTCATGTCACATCTTGATATCACGTGTCTTTATGGGAACTTTACGGGTTGTGTGTGAACGCTCGCACATATTCCGGATAATTACTGACAGTGTGAAAAAAATCTAGTGACCCAGGAATAATTGCCGGGACACATTACCCATGTATTTTCCGGAATCGCAGCGTGAAAGGGGCTTTAGTATCACTCATTCAAACATCAGACTGTTACATAAGAGTCAGCTTGTGATGCCATAAAGATGCTTAATTAAATTATGGCAGTCATTAAAATGAAAAAGTAAGATTTGTGAAAAAAGTCTTCCAAAAACACATTTCCTAAAAAATTGCATTGAGGTCATTCTTACTTTTGCTTTCTCACTCTCTCTCTCTCTCACACAAATGAAGGATGACAGAAATTGGGGCCCAGACTTGCGCTGACATCACAACCACTAATCTCTTAAATACAGAGCAGATTGTGTGTTTTCCTGTTTTTTACACTGAGTCAGAGTGAAGAAAATATCAGTTTTAATGAACCTCAGTTTTCTTAATGACCTTACGCTGTGTTAAACACACACAGTTTCAGTGCCTTATTCTGTTCAGCCTGCACAACGCACGTGGTCACTGGTTACACCTCTGTAAGCAGTTTGGCTGCATGTACGCTGAAACTTTATCACATGATCAAACTACTACTTTTTTTAGTACCATCAGCTTTTACCATACTGAACTGTCAGGGGATATCTGTGTTTACATCTGCTCCTCCTCTCTGAAATGAGAAATTGCCCCACAGACCTGGCCAATACACTATTTATAATGTTATGTTGTGCTTACAGAAGTCCTGACTGGAATGATCATGATTTCTGGGAAACATGTCTCAGTTCTGCCTGCTTCTCATTTCTGAGGGCGCATGCCCCATTTCTCAATTCTGTGAGTCACAGTTCAGTTAAACGCAAAAGAGACCCTGCATTTTATCATCTCCCCCCTCGTCGTCACTCGCTCTCTCTCTCTTTTAACTGAAAACAGATGTCTCATTCCGGTAACACTACTATTGAGGAGCCTCAATTTCCTGCCACTGTGTGTTTGTGGTGGAGCTAAACTTGGTTTAGGATTGAGACCAAACCTGAACCCGATAAAATCACCACTCTTTCTGATTCACCCCATCCTCCTCACTGTGGTGGGTCAAAGTTGTTTGTATGAAGTTGTGGAAGCTGTTTTGTAGCTCATATTAATGATTCAGAGCTAATACATTTATCAGTTCTGTGCGGTGTCAAGCAGGTTTATTAGCCTTTAGAGCTTTTACTCTGTTTTTCTGTTTAATCAACCTGGTTAGAAACCAGTGTTTGAGTCCAGAGTCCATGATGATTTTGGGTCAGTATATATAGATGCCTTTTTGTTGTTTTGTTAGTGAATTCATAGTTACTTCAGGTATCATTTAAACATATTTTTGGAATTTGCATTGATGAACTTTATTTATGTTTTATTAATGAAGTCATGAAAATGAATGTTAGTTTTAGTTTGTTTTTGAAAGCTACGTATGTAATTTCATTTGTCAAGCAATAATAACTCCTCTTAAGTTAGTAGTATACTTGGTGAAGTGAAGTGAAGTGACATTCAGCCAAGTATGGTGGTGAACCATACTCAGAATTTGTGCTCTGCATTTAACCCATCCGAAATGCACACACACAGAGCAGTGAACACACACACACACTGTGAGCACACACCCAGAGCAGTGGGCAGCCATTTATGCTGCGGCGCCCGGGGAGCAGTTGGGGGTTCGGTGCCTTGCTCAAGGGCACCTAAGTCGTGGTATTGAAGGTGGAGAGAGAGCTGTTCATGCACTACCCCCACCCACAATTCCGTCCGGCCCGAGACTAGAACTCACAACCCTTCGATCGGGAGTCCAACCCTCTAACCATTAGGCCACGACTTCCCTCTCTTCAATGAGGGTTGAAAGATTTTTATGAATGAGTTCACTTCAGGTATGATAGGGAACTCTATGAAGGTTATTTAGAGAGCTGTATATTATTTAGTCGAAACGCATGTCTGTCTGTAATCTAACAGTGCCACAGTTCAAAACTGTGGACCGTGGACTAAATGTTGCTGAAGACATACAAACACAGATGTGGAAGACGCTTTAAAGTGTTGATATAGGGGTCAGTTTTCTAAAAATCCAGGAACAGGATCTACTTCAAGGTTCATTTGAGCTTTACCTATAGTCTCTGGAACAGATCAGGGTCTCAAACATGTCAAGAAATGAATTAACAATACAAATTAAAACTGTGTGTCTGAAATTGCTCACAGATGCCTGTTGAGAAAAATAAAACTGTTTCCAGATCAGGGAAGGTAGGTCCTTAGAGTGCTTGGCGCCTGCGAGTGAAATGCAGTATTGTTTGAGCTGGACTGACTCACTGGAAAAACACGGTTGATTGAAGTCCACAGAAGAGGAAGTGTCAGCTAGACATTCGATTAACTAACTCCAGAAAAAAAATCCCCTATTTTTGTCTTTTTCCTTTTTTTTTTTTTCATAATGATGCTACATTTGTTTAGCTGTTTGTCATGTCTTGGAAAACGGAACTCAACCCAAAACCAGATAATGCAAGTTTATTTATTAAGGAAGTGATCTTACATTTCCACAATCTTTAGACCCTTATCAATATGCTGACATTAGGATTTCTCCTGTTTGTTTAATGCCCTTTTGACACTACAAAGTAATTTATTGAGGTGAAATGGGATCAGGACACAATGCATGTGATGCACCCAAGTAGGATGTGTTCCTCGATGAAGACTTTTTTTTTGTTTTCTTTTTTTTTTCCTGGAACAGTTTCCTGCCTTAACCCAACCCCTAGAATGAGAGGACAATGATTACTTGATTGAAATGTTGTTTATGAAAAGACAGTGAATTTCAATCCAGGAAAATGTGTACATCATGTTAAGCTATAGCACTGTATGCTAATTCCAGGGATGTTCCCTTGGAAAGTCCACTATGTGCTCCCACAAATACTTGTGATCATCATAAGTGGGGATGCTTTGGCTTTGCTTTGGCTTTTATCTAAGTGGACCAGTTTATTTTATAGCTGAGGAGCTGAAAGCTCTTAGATCTGTAGTGCAGTATGATCCTGTTGTGATTTTAGTTTTCTTGCCAGGATCTCACTGTGCTTCAGCTGGTATCATTTTCACTGTATCACAAAATCCAGTTTTCCTCTATTCGTTTGATCATGCGGTGAGGTTTGCAAGGTCACACGGTTTCAGAAGATTGATAAAGGTTATCATGTTTAAAAAATTACAGCTTTACAAAAATTAGTGTTTTAAAGTAATCTAAATGTATCTATTTTCTTAATACTCTATTTTTTCCATTCTTGTTCAAGAGTTTGGTGGAAGATTTAATTTTTTTAATAAATTTAATATTCAGCAAGGATGCATTCAATTGCTAAACTTATAGTAAAGACATTTTATAATGTTAGAAATATTTTATTTTCAAATAAATCCTTTTGAATTTTGAAGTATCCAATTCCTGCTGGATAAAATCAAGTCTCACCCTACATTTGTTTTCATTGAATATCCTGTTTCTCATGGAACTGTCTAACATTACAGGAGAAAAGTGGATTCCAAACACAGTTTTGTGTTGATTTCTAGTTTCTGGTTATCTGCAGAAAGGTCATTGCAGAAAGGTCATGGGATTGTCTTGTTTTTGATTGTGTGATGTTGTGTTTCCAGATCATGTAGAGAGTAAGGAACAGTACACAGAGGTTCTGGAGCATCTGGGGAACAGTCACCTGACGCAGGATAATAACGAGATCTCCACAGGCTTCCTGAACCTGGCTGTGTTCACGCGAGAGATCACTGCACTCTTCAAAAACCTGGTGAGCAGTTAAAAGTCTGTAGTGGAAAAAGTTAAAAGTCAATAGTGGAAATAAGAATTTTTGCTATCTTTAAATTATATATCAACATAACATCTTGTATGTCAACGTATGGCTTTTAAAAAGCACACACTGGTTTACCCCAAAGTTAGCTTCCAGGTGCAGCATAAAGTTCAGTGAAGCGTAAATGGTAATTACCTGTATAATTCAAGGCCAACATGAATATTTTTCCACCATTGAGAGGAAACTATTCAAGTACTGTCTGCCCTGCCAGTATTATTATTCAAAGAGCACCTTTGGGTGTGTGCCTGTGTGACTTGTCTTCTTGATATATTTCTGAATAAGAAACAGCAGACTTCCAGCTGTACAAAGTACACATGGGGCTGGGAGAGGTAGTTTTGTGTGTGTGTGTCAGCAGGGGTTCAACAGCTGCAGGCGAGGGCCCCTCAAACCAAAGCACCCAGAACCCTCCCACTGATAGTTTCTATGGTGATGGTAATTTATACCAGACCCAAGAGCATGAGTGGATAGCGTCTGACCACTGAGCTGTCAATCAAACGATCACCAGGGACAGGAACCACAGCTTAAAAAATACAACAGAACCTCTGCTAAGAAAATAAACTCCATTAGATTTAGCGTCCTTGTGTGGGGGCTAAACTTTCCCTCAGAGTAAAGCCCATTTTTCATATTCATGAATACTTATATTTATAACATCCAAGGTTATAAATCCATATTCTGCACCATTACCAGCTGACTCCCATGATTACTTGTAATTTACACTCTTGTGTAGCACAATATGCATTTAATGTTTTGTATGAAAGTGTTTACTTGGGTCTGAGTATCTTTTTATTTGTATTTTTTAGTGGTCAAGCAAGGTTTTTTTTTTTTTTTTAACCATTCAGTGCCTGTCTCTACACAGCACAGTGGCTGATGTAATAATATATAATATAAGCAACACACTAATAAAAAACAATGCTGTCATTACATTTAAAACTGACATTTAAAGAGGAAATAAATAAAGGCTGTCCTTTGTTTAAAATGATTCGGTCTGATTCTTCTTTCGTCCTGCTTTGGGTTTTTCCTCGCAAATTCTTTCCTAAGTATGATTTATACTTGCTCAGCACTTTTATGCACTTGGCCGAGGAGAAATCCCAAACAGAGTTTTACCTTTTGCAATTTTATAATGCAGATTTATGGTTGCGAGCATTCATACATCCAGACTCGGCTCTGTAGGGAGGATTATGCCTTGCAGGGTAAAAATGTGAGCACTCACTTTTAAAAGTGTGTTAGAGTTTATATTAACATTTGCATTATGATCTGGCTGACTTTCAGAGGTTGTTTAAAGTTTCTTTTTGGTTTGTCTCTGTTATATTATTTCTACATACCTGTTTGTTCTCGAGTGTGAACTTATAAGTGTTCTCTCTGATGGTTCTTTAGGTGCAAAACCTGAACAACATAATTTCTTTCCCTCTGGAGAACGTGCTAAAGACTGAGCTGAGAGACAGCAGGCTGGTGAGTGAGACAGACACCTGTGTCATCATACTAGACTAAAACGTCACATTAAACCTCAGTTGAATTAATAATTGAAATCAATTAAAGAGTTGATAAAGCTAAGAAAATAAAAATGTATCCCTTTAAAGAGTCAACAGTGTGTCATGTTGTTTTGTAACAGGATTTGACATCATGTAGCTTGTTTGGGTTATGTTTCAAATGTCAGAAACGCAATAACTGCACCACACCTTTCTTTGAGTTTAACCGGTATGATGAGTTGAGACATATTGCAGGGCTCTGAGATCAAGTTTTGATACACACCCTGATATTATTACTCGCACAATATCAATTGTCCACACTGAGATGTCCTTGGTTATTGCATCACGCTTTAAAGGCAACACAGTTTTTATTTTTTTTATGTGTTTGTGTATATACTGTATATGAACAAAATTCTTTATTCTTATATTGTTGTTGTTTTTTCTCCCAGGAGCTGAAAAAACAGATGGAGAAAAGCTGGAAGGATTATGAGGCTAAAATGTGAGTTTCAGAGTCAAATTGTTCTCCTGGTACACAACTTCCTATAATATTTAATATGAGACCACCACTTGGCTTGTCTAAAAGACAAAAGTCCACCAGCTAAACTAGTGTCTCATTATGGTCTATTCTCTTTTTTTCTACATTAATTTTCACTTCGGCTTTTCAGAGGCAAGCTGGAGAAAGAAAGAAGAGAGAAACAGAAACAGCATGGGATGATTCGGTTGGACTCAACAGACACAGCGGAGGACATGGAGAGAGAAAGAAGGAACTTCCAGCTGCAGATGTGTGAGGTATAAGAGGCCGTATGAGGGCGGTCGGTTAACAGACTGTGAAACGTGTGCAAAATGAACCTGACCAAGACCACATTGTTGTGAGCGTCTCAATGAGAATAAGTGCAGTTAGTGCAGCTGTATGTGTGTGTCTTAGCAAGTCATTCCTGGGTTACCTCAGATTGTTAACCTCTCTGCAGTATTAAGCATATTCTTTGTAAATTCAGTAAGTGTGCGGCATTGTGAGAAGTCACTTAAAACCAAAAGGCTTTGGGGTGATTTTGAGAGAGGCACACTTGTTTGAGGCCACATTGTGTTCATGTGTGGTTATTGATGACCTCACTCCACATGTCTGTGGCGATATGTCCAAGTTCCATATACAGTGTGCGTGACTGTTAGCAAGACTAGGGGAAATTTGGGCTATGCTGCTTGAACCCAGCTGAGGTAATAGAAAGAATAAGGAAAGAAGGAGTGAAGTGGAGGAATAATGAAAGAGAGGGGGATTTTCATGTCCTACAGTGCTCCTTTTCCCAACCACAAAGCTCCAGATGTCTCCACTTTTCTCTCTTTTATAGTGGAGACGTGTGTTATTTCTTCCAAACCTGACTGACCATGTGACCATCATTAACTTTGGAAAGTTCCTGTATCCATATATGCATAGAGTACATTTTCATTTATTTGAACAGATTGCTTGGATACAGAATGTGCAGATGTTTAAGCAGCATTTGATCCCCAGTGGCTCCTTTCACCTTTTTTAATCTACATAAAGTCGTTTACTCATGCTTATGTATGCCAATTTTTCGAAAACTATATAATTTAGTTTCACCAGATAATTAAGTCTTTTTTTTTCGTTCATAAAGCTTGATTACACTGGGATAAAAGCTAAATAATCGGAGTCTGTTTGAATCATACACTACACAATTTTGGGATACAACAGTGGGATTGACCTTTGACTGTTGATCTTTGACGAATGACTAAACTTTTTTTCTCTCTCTCTCTCTCTCTCTCTCTTTGGTTTGGTAGTATTTACTGAAGATTCAGGAGCTGAAAGTTCGTCAAGGACCAGATCTATTGCAGAGCCTGATTAAGTACTTTCAAGCCCAACTTAAGTAAGTCTAAACCAAATTAAGATCCTCTAGTTGTTTTTAGTACAAAACTATGCTTTTCACATTAGCCTACACTTAAGTCTGGGTTAAGACCCCTTTAAGACTGGGTTCAGCATATGAATCACAAAAGATTCAGAATAAAGTAAGGTGAAGATTTAATCCTGCTAATAATTAAACAACTGTGTCTATATCGATTGAATCTCTGTGGATTTGTGGGTGTGTGTATAGATGTCACTGACATTTGAGATGGCTAAACACTGTGATTTTCTCCTTTTTTTCAGTTTTTTCCAGGATGGACTGAAGGCTGCAGAGCATCTGGGTCCATTTGTGGAGAAGTTAGCAGCCTCTGTACATACGGTAATCAATTTGTCAATCCCAGTATTTTTATAGACATAATTACATACATATTCTAGTCTCCACACTTGACAAGGTGTGTTACATAAATAAAAATGTATTTTAATATAGTCATAAATTTCATACAGTTTTGCTGTGGATCGTAAAAGGCAACTCTAACTGGATGGTTTGTTTTCTTAGATTTAATAGAGAGATGTAATTGCTTATCTTGTTGTTGTTTTTTGTCTCGCTTCTCATGTTAGTCATGAACTGGCGTAGTGTTAATATGATAAAGTAAGACTCTTCAAATTCCATTCGAGGAAGATTTATCATTTAACACTTTATCATTGATTTTACTTGTCTCGTCTGGCTGATACAGTTAGTTTGAAATACTCTGTTACATACCATACATTTCTTTCTACTGAATATCATGTAAGTCTTTTTTGCACGCACATTAGCTTTGTTGAAAAGTCTTATCTTTTGAGGGGAAAGCAATCCCAAAATGAATTTCAACAAAATTATTGAAAGAATAAAATACTCAAGATGAAGCATGAGTACTGGAAAATATGAATAAAACTGTTTAAAATGTTACATATGTGTTCTAGGAGATTTGAGTGAATGTCACACAATAATAATAATAATGGTGTCCATGAAATGATTGTTCTTGTATTAAAGTTTGTCATTTAGTTGATACTATGAGGAGAAGGCAGGATAGGGCATGTGGAATTGGTGTTCAGTTGACCGTGTTTTATAACAACTGGTTCGGGTAATGTTTCCAAAGTGACATTTCTCCTGTTTCAGCTTGCTCTCTTTCGATCATAACGCATCAGCATTTGGCACATTAAAGCAAATTAAACAAAAAAATGAAACAACCACAATCTAGCTTTCCAAAAGGAATAATTTCCTTTTTAAAAAGGACTATGGAAACTGGTTGAAGAAATTGCTGGAATTTTGTACTGGGGGCCAAAGCCGTAATATAAACAGGCTTTGAGTACTGCAGTTTTTCTGGCTGTGTTGGTTTGGTCCTGGGCTTGATTATGAAATGGAGGGATGTGTTCCAGTTTAAGCCTGTAAACGGCTAAGTAATCAAATGTATTTTTGTTTATGTGTGAAACTTATGTTAACTATTCACAAGACCAGTCACATTGTGTTGCACAAAAACAAGCCCCATCACTTTACTGTGATTGATCACAGGTTCGTCATGAGCAGGATGAAGAAGTAAAGCAGCTATCTCAATTGCGTGACTCACTCAGAACACAACTACAGGTTGATGGCAAAGAGGTAATTTCCAAAATAAACAACTCCCAGAATGCACGTCTTCTAGCTCAAAGTAATGCATTTTCTGTATAAGATGGACCAAAAAAAGAGCTAATCTGTGGCCATAATTGACATTAAAGACTATATTTCAGCAAGTTTAGTGATGAAGATGATGATGATGACCATAATAATAATAATAATACATTTGGTTCTGTCTTCACAGGATTTTCTAAACAGGAAGAATTCTGGCCATGGATATAGCATCCACCAACCACAAGGCAATAAGAAATATGGCACAGAGAAATCTGGATTCCTTCTTAAGAAGAGCGATGGGTGAGTTAAACATTACTGTCTACTTCCCCAAGTTGAGAAGGTCACCAGTCCCCCCAAAACAACAACAGACTATTTATTTATTATTACCTGGGCTTAATTCAAGTTTTCCAGACATGATGCAGTATTGAGCTCCTGTTTGCTTTCAGTCACACGGGGTGAGTGTGTGTTTCTCAGGAAACACTCTCCACACTGCTCTCAGTGTTTGTAATGATATATATGCCCCTCTTCTTAAATTGGAAGCAGAATAAATTAAGTGAGTTATAATAACCTGAGGGTCGTAAACTACAGATAGTTAGCAGCATAAAGCATCAGTCTGAGCTTTGTGACTTCAGGCTCACAGCTGAGAGTGTGTGTGTGTGTGTGTCTGTCACAGAGTTCCTTTCACACAGATGTTTTCTATTAAATGTGATTTAGTCTGTTACTGCACTAGAGTCTTGAAAATCTTAAAAATCTCTAAAGCCAACCTACAACTCATTAAACACACACATGCCCATATAGACACAGGTTTTTGGATCAGAATAAACATGTGTCAGTGCCTTTTTTGTTGTCAGTAAATTACTGATTGTAACTTCACTAGAGACCTACTGAATCAGTACAGTTAACTATTGGCTACCAGTTATTTCTGCTTATCAAATCAACTACCGTATATAAATCTTGATGACAAGGACCCCTGAACATGATCTTTTTTTTATCCCTGTGAAAAAATAATAGTTAGAACATCATCTTTTTCTTTTGTTTTGCATTAACCCTGTAGTATGGAGGTATTATGCTAATACTGCTGAATGCTGAATGTGGATTGTTAGGGTTTTTCCATGATCTTTGTTTTTTTAGGATCAGAAAGGTTTGGCAGAAGAGGAAGTGTGGTGTAAAATATGGCTGTCTTACCATTTCACACAGCACGGTGAGATTTGAGAAAGACAAACACCTTCCAGTTACACATACTTCAACTTTTTGTTCACAAACCTTCTGTATAAAATCCTATGGCTGAGTCACTATGCTGTAATCAGTACTCTTGCTTGTGTGATTGTTTAATTAACACAAATCTGACATTGGTAATTATACACAAAGACTGTTTCCTGTTCTAGTCTCTAGAGTGAGTACTTGAGCTTCAGAGGCCTCCAATCAAATTTTCCCATGCTGTATGAGAATAAAAAAGACTCATCGCTCATGTATTAGCGTTTTCTTTTAAAAACCACAGACTAAAGGCCAAAACACAACACAAATGTTTAATCTGGAATCATCCACTTTCACTGCTTTTGCTTGCACGTCCGTGTCCACCAGCTGCAGTGTTTTAGCAACCATTAACTTTATGTAAGCTTTTACTAACATTTTTAGCATTAATCCTGCACACAGCATAAATGCAAGTGAGATTTGTTTGCGTTTGACTTAGTGAGTGACCACATATGTGATGAGAATGCACTTTAAGCATGTTATGAGTCTTCTCTATCTCTCAGATCAACAGACCACCCGCAAAGCTCAACCTCCTGACGTGTCAGGTGCGGCCCAACCCTGAGGAAAAGAGAACGTTTGACTTAGTTACACGTATGTTGACCTCTGACCCTTTTTCATCTCTGCTGTGGTATGAAGAAAAGGAATGGGAAACTAGCATGCTAATGATTGAATAGTGTGTGGTACACACTGTATACTGCCTACTAATATTTAGAAATAAGTGAAACTGAAGGCAATGTACGTTATAAGCAGTAGTATGCTACACTGCTGTCACACAATTTTATATAAAGACTTTATAATTCAGTGCTGCTGGTTTAACTGACTGTGATTCATTAAGTGAAATCTGATGTGAAATACAGTATGTGAACCAGGTGAGCTGTTTTATGCATGTAGGTGTTCAGAAGTATGTGCATACGGTTGGGAGGAATAAGTATGTAGGTGAACCTGGATCATGAAATACAGATAACTTGAGTGGCTAGTCCTGACCTGTTCTATTTGTTGTTGTTGATTTCCTGTATGTTAGGATGTTTTTTCCATGTTTCCTTTGCATAGAGGCCCACCAAACGCACACTGCTTATCTCTTTTATCTCTTTCTTTCTCTGTGCTTGCAGACAATCGCACATACCATTTCCAGGCTGAGGACGAGCAAGAATGCATGATGTAAGTGCAGAAATTTGTATGCTCACACACACCCGTATACATAGAAATCTTTATCATATACTGCAAAGCCACATGTACAGACATGATGGAGAGAGCAGGTTCATCACCTGCTTCTAGAGTGGAGAGAGAATAAAAAGGAAAGAGTAAGATAAAGAAGGCATTGAAATGTTAAAGATGCAACGGATGTATTTGAAAGGTCACCTATTGATATGAACGCACGTCTTTGTTTTTGTAATCCCTTCATTTGTCTTCTTGCAGATGGGTTTCTGTCCTGCAGAACAGTAAGGAGGAGGCCTTGAACACGGCTCTCGGAGGAGATCAGCTTCAGTTTCAGGACAGTGGTCTGCAGGAACTTGTCCGAGCTGTGATCTCAGGCCTGAGAAACCTGCCAGGCAATGAGGCCTGCTGTGACTGTGGAGCTCCAGGTCTGGAAAAGAGGATCCTAATGCATTTAAATACTGTTAGAGGCCGTTCATACAGAACACGTTTTTGCATTCCATGCATTTCCTTTTTTTTTTTTTATGAAAATGTGCTAAATGGACATGTTAGACTACTGTCTTTTTATTTTTAAATGCAAAAATGCATTCTGAGTGAATGGCCTCAAAAACAGAACTCCTATGTGCTAAGTGAGGTGAAGTGAGTGAAAGTGACATTCAGCCAAGTATGGTGACCCATACTCAGAATTTGTGCTCTGCATTTGCTATGTTATTCTAAATCAAATTAAAATGTTTATTAGAGAGAGACATTTAATTAAAGCCTTAAATAGTTTTGAATGTGAATTTCTTACAACTATTTGGGTCAATTAAATATTTAAGCAATGAATAACATTGTCTTATCCCAAGACTTATTGTATTATCTTTATGAGCTTCTAAAAAACACTTTATTGGTCAGAGGAGGGTTTTAAAGAGTGGCAAAGAAATGTTTGAATGATGTGTGTTGTGCTCTTTAGAACCCACCTGGCTCTCCACAAACCTGGGTATTCTCACCTGTATCGAGTGTTCAGGAATCCATCGTGAGCTTGGAGTACATCAGTCACGAATTCAGTCTCTCACTCTTGACGTGCTGAGCACATCTGAGCTCCTGGTAAACACACACACACACAGACGTGTGATGTCATAAAATGTGAAAAGATAATTCAGCTCCATTCATTATACAGTCCATTACCTTCTGCACATTTACTGTTGTTTTTTTGTGTGTGGTACGTATCACATTTATCTTGAACTCTTTACCCATAATCCTCTGGGACTGAGTCAGCATTTACTCACATGTGTCTCTCTCACATCTGTACATGTTTATATGAACTTTTTACCTCTGACAGTAAAGCAGTGCAAATGCTCCTGCACACATGAGTGTTATTTATTAGTTCGTTACTTGTCAGTTAGATTACAGATAAATTACCTAACGTAAAGCTGGATCCACATGTTCAGGGTTTTACTGCAAACATCTGTTTATCAGTTGTGTTTTTGTTCACAGTTGGCAGTGAGCATAGGAAATGCCAAGTTTAATGACATCATGGAAATGAACTTGCTCAGTGATGCAGTCAAGCCCCTTCCAAAAAGTGACATGTGAGTCCTATTGTGCAGTCTTTTTTTTTTTTTTTTTGCTTTTAGCTCAGACTTTTTACCTCATTTTGGATTTTATTTGCACATCTCAGGACAGCGAGGAAGGAGTACATTGTAGCAAAATATGCAGAGCGGCGCTACATCCTCCCAAAAGAACACTCTGAAGCCTGTTACGTGTTTGACACTGTGAAGAGCAAAGATCTCACGTCACTTCTACAGCTCTATGCAGAGGGAGAGGACCTTTCTAAACCAGTGTCCACACCTGAAGGACAAGTGAGATCCTCAGTCCAAGCATATACACAAACACCACAACCACAATGATGAGAACAAAAACATCAAGGCTTATAAAGTTGCCGTCTCTCATGCTTTAGAAATTTCTTGAGATGTTTAGAGCTTTCAAAGGGATCAATGCATCATATGAGACTTCCTGTGGTTTAGTCAAATAGATGTTTAATTTTTCTTGATCATTTTGAACTGTATAAGCAAAAATAGGACATCTATTTGGTCACACGGCATTAATCACACATCATTCACACTCTCTCTGTAATTCTGTATTTCCTCTCTTTTTTCCATCTCTAATCAGATTTCCCCTCTCTTCAGCCCACTCAGGAAGTGAACACAAGCTGTGTGTAATGACTGCTGTACTTGTGTATGAGTTTTTTTTGTGTGTATGTGTGTGTTATTTGGCCGTAGTCTCTGAAATATAGACTTGAATGAATCAGTGACTGAATCACCAACATTTTCATTTTAACACGCACACATATATACTCACAAGTAGAGAATTGTAGTATGCCAACTCACAGACTAATTCATTAATCTTCTCCGTCACTCTTCATCCAGTCTGCTGTGATTTATTGGACTGGTGAATAACAGTACGTTTGTTTCACAGAGGCAGTGGCTGGTTGGCAGCAGCCAGTAGCTTAACTTGTTCTCTTCTGTGTCTAACAGGACCTGAAGGAGACCGGTCTTCACTTAGCTGTGCGCATGTCTGATAAGACCTCTCTGGCTCTGGTGGATTTTCTAGCTCAGAACTGGTGAGAGAAATCTGCTGTTGTCATGGATCTGTCAGTAGGATGTCCATCAGCTGACCACTTTGTGTGTGTGTTTCTCAGTGGCTGCCTGGAGAAGAAGACAGCAGAAGGAAACACAGCGCTTCATTACTGTGCATTATACAACAAATCAGAGTGCTTGAAACTTCTGCTCAAAGCAAAGGCTGTTTTACACACAGGTATACAGTATTTACAAGCATTCAAATTCAACTCAAAATGATTATGGATATAGATGGGTGTATGGATGTATAGACAGACTATGACTATGACAGACTTGAGTTCAACATAGATAGATAGAATCACAGATAAATGGATCTGTCCTCAGTTTTGACCCTTCCATTGTTCTGATTGTCCCGTAGTGAACTCAGCGGGTGAGACGGCTCTAGACATTGCCAAGAGACTTCAGCACATGCAGTGTGCCGAACTGGTGAGTATAGCATAATACACAAAGCTTTTATTGACTTTGTGTGTATGTGAGCACATGTTTGTAGAGATATTATTCCTAGGTTGACTAGGTTGAACTTTATCCTGTTTAATATCCTGAAGTCTCATATGACAGTGTTTTCATAAGGAGCTTCCATGGTCCTTCCTCTGCATATAATAATATCATATAAAGCAAACCTAGTAGATGTTATAAATACAAATGTCTCCAAATAAACAATGAGAGATCATCAAACTATTGGCCCTTTACAATATGAAGACAACAAACAAATAAATAAAAAATAGAGCTGGATTTGATTCTCTTATCTAACCGTGTGATATGTCAGTCTGGTCAAAAGTGAGTCAGTGAATTGGCTGTGGATTTCTTATATTTTGTTTGTGTGCATGTATAGCTGGAATTGGCCCACAGTGGGAAGTTCAACTCTCAGATCCATGTTGAATACACATGGGAGATGCCACAGGACATGTATGACAGTGAAGATGATCTGGACGAAAGGGTCTGTAGACCACTGGTGAAATTGTTTCTCTGTTTTGCATTTTTCTGATTATATAATAATATAATCATTTGTTTTATGCCATAATATTTCTTTGCTTTAGATTTTGTAGAATCACAATGATAAATCAGTGCACAGGTTCAGTAATATGAAATAGTTTCTTTTACACACACACACACACACACACACACACACACACATACATATACATATATATATGGGTATTGTGAATATATGATTTTACAAATCTATGGGTGCTCATAAATAAGTGTTTTGACTCAAAATGTGAAATATGATGTTCGATAACTATTTGTTTAGGTAAGTTCCCATCCTAAGGGCTCACGGTCTCCGCTTCCCCCTGCTGGCAGCAATGGGCACTGCTCGGCTGCATGGAATTTAAATAAAAGCAGTCCAGCCAGGACCTATGAGAATATTGACTTCCTATATGGAAATCCACCCAACAACAGCGCCCCCACTAATGGCTCCATGCCTCCTCCCCTGCCAGCTAAAGCAATACAAAGAGGTGAGATACTCTTTGTTAGATTTTAATTGACTTGTCTGTAATTTTGTATACCCCAAAAAACCTTGTGCAGGTTTGACCTGATAAACAAAAGCTAAGGAATAATCTGACATTTAGATGTTCTCTAAGAAGCTGAATAGAGCTCCTTTGCATATGTGAACTGTGTAGAAACCCTGCAGGTTTCTTCCAGACAAACCACAGCAAGGTCAAAGATAATTTGTGTCCCTGCAGGCCGTTCAGATCCTCAGATCTCGGGTTCCATTCCAGAGACTCATGCCCCCTACCGCCAGAGTTCCCACCCCACCAGCTGCTTTCAGAGAATCAGTACTTCTTCCCCCGGCCCAACACCTTCACGCTCTCATAGCACTGGAGCATCAAAGGGACATAGACAGACGGTGTCCTGGGAGGGACAACCTTTCTCTGGGGCCGAGGGCAAAAATCACTCCACCTCACCACAGAGTCAGAGAGGGCCCGTCAGGTTAGTCACTGTGGTCCTACTCTGCATGTATCAGTATTACTGTTGTTAACAATAGTAATAGTAAAATCTGAATTTTTGAATGCGTGTTGGTATTGTGAGTTTTTGACGTAAAAATATTCCTCATGTCTGCAGTTCAGAGAAGACGACCTCATATCGCCGCACGAGCAGCAGCAGTCAAGGAAAGAGTTCGACCCCGTCTCCAGGGTGTGCAGGCAGTCAGGAGGAGCTCTACTGCAGTCCAGTGGGCGGGGCTCCCAGTCCTGCACCTCCCCCAGCGAATGCTAACAACAGTGCAACAGTGCCAGTCATACTACCGCCACCTCGCTCACGCAAAAATGCCATGGTAACATGCCATACTACAATCTTTGTTTTGAGACATGTTTTTTCAAAAGTATTCCTGAAGATTACATATGTTTACTTATATATATTTTTTTTGCCGTTTATTTTTGCTTTATTTGTAAACACGAATTTAAGGGCTGGAATACACTACACAACTTCACAACAATTTTTCTCCAATTTGCAGTCCGGAGAAGTTGACATTTGTGATCAAAACTCATAGCCAGTCTGCAGATTTTGGACAGTCAGATTTGATTGATTTCACAGAAGATATACGCATAATGTGTGATTTTTTTTTTTTTTAGCTTTAGACTCTGATTCCATCCAGTCTTCGAATATCAAGCATATTTTATTTTTAATTTGAGCTGATTTTAGAATGCATGTTGTTTTCACTTGTCATGAGTCTACCAGCAATGGGGCTCATTTCTGCATGAGTCTGTTGTGTTTAGAACTACCAGATGCGGTAGGGAACTTTTGACGCTCTAGCGGTTAATAAACAGAACTGCTTGCGTCTTGCGGAAGAACATCGTAGCCGGAACTACTACTCTGTTTATGTCTATGAAGAATCACAAAGGTACTGGGTTACTCCGCCGCCGTACCCCCGAAGCAATCTAAAATAGTCCGAATATAAACACTTATTATAGGTGCACCCTAGTGATTCAAGACAAGCTAAAAACACAGTTTGGAAAATGGATTCATGGTGTACTCGCTTTTGGTTATTTAACACTGATTGGTTATTTTTTACTGGGAGCGATGGAGTTTCTGCAAATGGCAATAGGACCACTGGGAGGAGCCAGAGGAGCTTGATTTTTTTTCACAGATTATCTGTCTTATATTCTACTGTCAGGACATAATGACAGGTTTAATAAATATGTAAAAAAAATATTTTTTTACAAAAGTTCCCTACAGCACCTTTAAAATCCTCAGTCTTTTAGTGTTTGATGCCCAGTTTTTTTTCACGTGTAAGATGCCTGGTGCATAGCCAATTATATGATACATTAAAGATAAATATGAAGTAGCTACTGATGCAAAGAGATACAATTCACCCTTATTACGATGCAGTGTGAACTGATTTGGATTCCGCAGAATACGATGCAATAGGAAAAAAAATATGCTATGCAATTCAGTATGGTATAAATAGCTTGTTTTTATTTCCTTGGTACAGACTGACTTCTTAATCTACCTTCTATGTGACTCTCAAGACATGCCTCAGTCTCAGTTTAATGAGAAGAAATCAATCTACATATAAAACATTGTTCACTTTCCAAATAAAATTATAGCGCATCTACTAATAATTATATATAAATAAATAAAAAATGTACCAATGCAAAAATTACAAAAATTATGCATTGTGATACAAATACTGATGCCAATCTGTGAATCTTGCCATCCCTAATACCAGATTTTAGGAATCATGCAGTGCATTCTAGCCTTAAATTCTAAAGTGTTTATTTTTTGTTTATGTCTCAGATCTCATTAAGGGAAAGACCCAAAAAGGTCAGAGCGTTAGTTGACTGCAGAGCGGTTGGTGCCAATCAGCTAGCTTTCTTTAAGAATGAGATCATTATTGTGACAGCAACTGATGACCCACACTGGTGGGTAAGTATAGTAACTCTCTCACACTGACACACACATATCCTGTGTTTCCCAAGCGTGCTTTTAACAAGCTGTGGAGCGTCTTTGAATAAATTTCCTGTAAACAGCTCAAACTGAAGACTTAAACATATTGCGCTCTTTCTCTCCCAGGTGGGCCATATAGAGGGAGAACCATCAAGAAGTGGCTCTTTTCCAGTCAACTATGTACATAAACTAGGAGAATGAGAAGAACCTCCATGAACACTCACATTCCACCACATGGAGCTAGTCTAGACTGTTGCTTTTATCTTCAGAGCCGCTAGACCTAGAAGCTGTGGAGGCCTGAAATGCGCAAGGAAGATGAAAGACTGGAGACCAGACTCTTCCACAGCATTAGTGTGGATGCTGTAAGGTGATCCACTGATTCATTTCAGCACTGCTTATAATGTATCTCAGCTGTTTTACCGGACTGAAGGTTTGGCAGGTACATCATGAATGACTGGACTTGGAACAGGCAGAAAATAGATGGAAAACTGACCAGCTTTTGAAACTTCCTGGCTTCTTTGTCTAAACAAACAACATTACTTGTTCTTATTGATATTGGCTTGAGGCACTTGGAGAAACACTTGGAGTTTGAGGTCTCTTAAGGAGATTGTCTGGGCTCATTTACTGAAACTCATCCTGTACTGGGTTCAGTTGCTCAGTGCTTTCTAGATTATTTTAATGACATGCCATTAGTTCTGGCTAGACACCAGGTCCCCCAGACAGTTAAAGGATGATGTATTTGGTTTCATCTGTCTCCTCTGCACCGACGTCTCCTATTGCTGCCGATTCCCGGATATCCAGGCCTGCACTGGGAGATAAAGCATTCAGAATGAATCCTCAGAAGAAACAACAGGATGTTATATGAATGCTCAATAACAAAATGTTTTGATTGCAGAATTTCCCAGAAAGTATATTCAGTATTTCAAGCCATAGCTATTGTCATTTTACTTACAGTACAGACACTATTAGGCCTTACAGAGCACAATAAAAATGCTAAGTCACTGCCACAGACAATTTTCACAGTTTAAGTTTTTTTGGTAGCCTAACACATTACATATCTTTGCTTCTAAAATCCTGTAGTAAAACATCTCTTTTCAAGTGTTCAAAATGTTTTAAAATCTGTTAGATTTGTATATGAAAAAAAGTTCTTTCTGCATTTGCCACCATCACTGAGTTTCTTTTCTGTGTCTGTATTGTTATCAGTCAGCATTACGTTTTTATATAAATGGGTTCTCCCTCCAAACTGAGGTGGTTTATGATGCATTTGGAACGTGTCTTGAACCAGCAGACGCTGTAGAAATGTTTGATAAACTGAAAGCACATAACAGATGTTTTCCTTTCTGCCATTTCATTGACTTCTGTGAAGAATTTTCAGGCAGAGAAGATTGTAGTATGCATGTTGGCAGCAGAGGTCCAAACGGTTCAGCTGACTTTGTGTTTTAGGAAAGCAAAAGGTAATGCTGCGTGTAAATGATGCTTGTGAATATTAACTGTTTCGCATCGCTGCAACTTCTTATAATTGAGAAATGTCTAGTTTGTTCAGAACATGATTTTTTTTCTCCAAGATATTACTTAGCATCTTAACTGCAATTAAATATTTGCAAACTACCACGTGTTTTCTCTGAGATAAACATACAGTAGATTGCAAAACATTTTATCTGTCTGTTGACTGTGATCATAGTCTAGCCAACGCCATTCAAGTGCTTTAGCATTACAGTATTATTTTAAAAATATTGTTTGGAAAAAAAAAATATATATATATGTGTGTGTGTGTGTGTGTGTGTGTGTGTGTGTGTATATACAGTACAGACCAAAAGTTTGGACACACCTTCTCATTCAAAGAGTTTTCTTTATTTTCGTGACTATGAAAATTGTAGATTCACAATGAAGGCATCAAAACTATGAATAAACACATGTGGAATTATACAGTATTGTTCAAAATAATAGCAGTACAATGTGACTAACCAGAATAATCAAGGTTTTTAGTATATTTTTTATTGCTACGTGGCAAACAAGTTACCAGTAGGTTCAGTAGATTGTCAGAAAACAAACAAGACCCAGCATTCATGATATGCACGCTCTTAAGGCTGTGCAATTGGGCAATTAGTTGAAAGGGGTGTGTTCAAAAAAATAGCAGTGTCTACCTTTGACTGTACAAACTCAAAACTATTTTGTACAAACATTTTTTTTTTTCTGGGATTTAGCAATCCTGTGAATCACTAAACTAATATTTAGTTGTATGAGCACAGTTTTTTAAAACTGCTTGACATCTGTGTGGCATGGAGTCAACCAACTTGTGGCACCTCTCAGCTGTTATTCCACTCCATGATTCTTTAACAACATTCCACAATTCATTCACATTTCTTGGTTTTGCTTCAGAAACAGCATTTTTGATATCACCCCACAAGTTCTCAATTGGATTAAGGTCTGGAGATTGGGCTGGCCACTCCATAACATTAATTTTGTTGGTTTGGAACCAAGACTTTGCCCGTTTACTAGTGTGTTTTGGGTCATTGTCTTGTTGAAACAACAATTTCAAGGGCATGTCCTCTTCAGCATAGGGCAACATGACCTCTTCAAGTATTTTAACATATGCAAACTGATCCATGATCCCTGGTATGCGATAAATAGGCCCAACACCATAGTAGGAGAAACATGCCCATATCATGATGCTTGCACCTCCATGCTTCACTGTCTTCACTGTGTACTGTGGCTTGAATTCAGAGTTTGGGGGTCGTCTCACAAACTGCCTGTGGCCCTTGGACCCAAAAAGAACAATTTTACTCTCATCAGTCCACAAAATGTTCCTCCATTTCTCTTTAGGCCAGTTGATGTGTTCTTTGGCAAATTGTAACCTCTTCTGCACATGCCTTTTTTTTAACAGAGGGACTTTGCGGGGGATTCTTGAAAATAGATTAGCTTCACACAGACGTCTTCTAACTGTCACAGTACTTACAGGTAACTCCAGACTGTCTTTGATCATCCTGGAGGTGATCATTGGCTGAGCCTTTGCCATTCTGGTTATTCTTCTATCCATTTTGATGGTTGTCTTCCGTTTTCTTCCACGTCTCTCTGGTTTTGCTCTCCATTTTAAGGCATTGGAGATCATTTTAGCTGAACAGCCTATCATTTTTTGCACCTCTTTATAGGTTTCCCCCTCTCTAATCAACTTTTTAATCAAAGTACGCTGTTCTTCTGAACAATGTCTTGAACGACCCATTTTCCTCAGCTTTCAAATGCATGTTCAACAAGTGTTGGCTTCATCCTTAAATAGGGGCCACCTGATTCACACCTGTTTCTTCACAAAATTGATGACCTCAGTGATTGAATGCCACACTGCTATTTTTTTGAACACACCCCTTTCAACTAATTCAACTAATTGCCCAATTGCACAGCCTTAAGAGCGTGCATATCATGAATGCTGGGTCTCATTTGTTTTCTGACAATCTACTGAACCTACTGGTAACTTGTTTGCCACGTAGCAATAAAAAAATATACGAAAAACCTTGATTATTCTGGTTAGTCACATTGTACTGCTATTATTTTGAACAATACTGTATACATAACAAAAAATGTGAAACTGAAAATATGTCGTATTCTAGGTTCTTCAAAGTAGCCATCTTTTGCTTTGATTACTGCTTTGCACACTCTTGGCATTCTCTTGATGAGCTTCAAGAGGTAGTCACCTGAAATGGTCTTCCAACAGTCTTGAAGGAGTTCCCTGAGAGATGCTTAGCACTTGTTGGCCCTTTTGTCTTCTGTCTGCGGTCCAGCTCACCCCAAAACCCTCTAGATTGGGTTCAGGTCCGGTGACTGTGGAGGCCAGGTCATCTGGCGCAGCACCCCATCACTCTCCTTCTTGGTCAAATAGCCCTTGATGCCTTCAGTGTGACTCTACAATTTTCAATTTCATAGTCATGAAAATAAAGAAAACTCTTTGAATGAGAAGGTGTGTCCAAACTTTTGGTCTGTACTGTATATATAAACCCTCTGTAATCGTCAAACACTCTACGTTTCCCACCCCACAAATCCTGGATTAAAAATGGATCTTTTTGCAGAAGGATTATGCACACACATGATACATGTGTGTTTAAATCCATTTTAGTACCTTTTTTCTTGACAGCTGTACATCCAGGATGGGTCTAATGGACGGTTGCCAGCACTCAACTTAAATTGATCAGATTAAAAATCGCTAGCTCTTAGCCTCTGACTGAGCTGTTGCATAATTGACAGGTGTTATGTCACTGCTGAGGCGGTCAGTGCAGTGCAGGAAGTTTCAGGTCAGTCTGAAACAGATGTCACTGTGATGGTCTGCAAATGAGAACCACTGGATTGCAACATGATACAAAAGATCTCCTTGGTTGAATGCCATGTGTAATCCATCATCTAGGAACCTACTACTGCCTCCAGTATTCAAAATACCTGCTATTAAGGGTTTTCTTCGAAGGTAGCAGTGTTAAAACATTGAAATGTTTCAGATAATATTTTAGGAAAGTGTAGAAGTGTGCATAAAATATTCTGGTAGCATTTCCGCTGTTTCAATGTTGCTTCATGATGTCAGTTACAGTGCTCTATAATGTATCTGCACCTCTGAAATAAAGCAAAGTTTGAAAATGGTTAAATTAGATAATTGAAATGACTGCCCAATGGCGTTTACTGAATTATTGTCACAAGACTTCTGTTCTAACTGATTCAATCAGATTTATTGACTAGTGACCGTATCTAATTTAAATACACGTAGGCCTACACTAGCAAAGCACAGATGTGTGGTACATTCATTTAAAATATTCTGTGCGTAATATATTTGCTTTAGGAATGCACATCTATGAAAATACGGTGAAAAACTGACTAAGTACAGGACTATAGGATGCAACGATGCTTTCCATTTCCGTTCCCTGTTTTCGAGTCACAATCAAATTAACGTATTTTCTTTTTTTTAAACTACATGGGGCCATAGTATCGCCACTTTACAGTGTCACAAAGACCAGACCGTCTTTATACAGTAACGCTCCTGTAACATGATGATAGATAGATAGATAGATAGATAGATAGATAGATAGATAGATAGATAGATAGATAGATAGCACATATTATTTAACACCAGTTTCAGTTTAATTAAGTCGATTTTTTTTTACCCCGATTTAAACATGGAATTATATGGAAACCGGAACATGCGCGACCACCTAAACGGAAGTTAAAATCCATCATAGAAGCCCTCATCGGTTACTCAGGAAAAATGTGGATACTTAGATTATTTTTAAACCTGTATGCTACAGAGATAAACCAAGGTAAGCTTTTAATTCATCTAAACCCATTGGATCGGGGCTATTATCATGGCAGTTTTTCGTCATTAGGGGTTAATAACGTTACGCAAGGCCTCATCATGTTATGCTAACAACAACATGAGTGCTTTTTGAAAATCTTTGTAGGCTATAAACTGCAAACGAAGTAACAACTAATGGTTGCCCTTAGTTATTGAAGTTGCATGCTCTAGGATTACTTCTGAAACGTAAAAATAGAAAAGCACCCTTAAAACGTTCAGTTTGACCACGTTTTAAAGCTGCGGTAGGTAACTTTAGACGCTCTAGCGGTTAATAAACAGAACTGCTTGCGTCTTGCGGAAGAACATCGTAGCCGGAACTACTTCTCTCTGTTTATGTCTATGAAGAATCACAAAGGTACTGGGTTACTCCGCCGCGGTAGCCCCGAAGCAATCTAAAATAGTCCGAATATAAACACTTATTATAGGTGCACCCCAGTGATTCAGGACAGGCTAAAAACACGGTTTGGAAAATGGATTCATGGTGTACTCGCTTATCACATACATTTTTCTACATTTTGAACACAAACAAAGTCACGGACCGCAGCACTGATTGGTTCTTTTTTACCGGGAGCGGATGACTTTCTGCAAATGGCAATAGGACCACTGGGAGGAGCCAGAGGAGCTTGATTTTTTTTCACAGATTATCTGTCTCATATTCTACTGTCAGGACATAATGACAGGTTTAACAAATATGTAAAAAAATATATTTTTCAAAAGTTACCTACAGCAGCTTTAAGGATGTTTTATTATTATTATTATTATTAAAGAGTTTTACTTTAAAATAAGACAAAAGGTTGATAATTTAATAATAAATTGATAATAAATTATTAGTTTTGCCTGAAGTGAGTTTAGTCTCTGAATATGGTAAGAGTGAGAGAGACATGGTCAGTCTCTAATACAATGTGTTTTTTCCAAGTTTTTTTTCTGTTGTAAGAGACTAGGCAATCAATTTAAATTCAATCTTAATCCAAGGAAGCATTTGACCTTTGCGTATATAATTGTTAATTGTCAGGTGGACTGACATTAGTGGTCTGTGTTTCCTCTAATGTGGATGTATGTCAGATTGGCAGATGGCTCAGGGAAAAAAAAGAGGGTGTTGGTACTGATCTCAGCAGAAATCGATCAAGTGTTTCTTCCGGTCCTGTTGACCTATCAAATTCTGCTGAGAGACTCGCAGTTTAAAATAGATATTAGGCATATTAGTTTCTCTCTTTAGCGAAAGATCAGCATTTCCATAGGCAAAAAGGTTCATTAAAAAGGTCAGTCAAAGCAATTCTGATATTCAGTATGTCATCGATAAATGTACAGAAGCATGTGAAATTGATTTATTTCCCACTGTATTTTTTGTTCAGCAAACCACACAAATAATGTTGTAAAAATTCAGTGATTATTTCAGCATAAAGAGGAAATAAAAATACATAATTTCAGTGTTAGACAGGAGACAAAGGTTTTTGAAGGTTGAATCTTGTTCTGTAACACAAATAATGAAATAACAGTAAATACAGAAAATGCCATTTTTAAAGAATTAAAACATTGAAAAACACATTAAATACATAAAGTCAAAGCATGATACATTCCTATTCAGTAGTGTTCAAAAAATACAGTAAAAGGCAATAGTTAAGTTTAAAGAGTTTGTGAAACCCATTAAATATATATATATATTTTTATCAGAAAAGCTTCTCTTTACTGTCTCTTAAAATACAAGCTATTGTAAATAGTTGTTGAGCATTAAGGTTACACCAGTTTGGGAAAATTATTTACAGAAATAATGAATCAGCTTATCTAAATAAAACAGGATATTCAACAAAATTCTATACATAGATTAGAGTTACCTGATGAAACCTATAGGATATGGCATCATAACTGTATAGATGGACACAAGGAAAGACTTTACATTCATTCTGCAAGTGGGCCCAGAGAGATCTTTGGGAAAGCTTTTCTTTTAATATCTGCCATCGCAAAACTCATAAAAGGTGCCGTGCAAAAATCAGTGCGTGAGAGAGACTCCGTCTGAGGTGTCTTTAAAACACACAGCGTAAATGAATTACATATATACAGTAAACGAGATAAGGCATTTGATGAATGTTTAACTCTTGATAGCTTTTTAAAAAAAATGGAGCCTATAAATCACGAATGCAATGAGAAACCATCCAAAGGGTCATCTGGTAGCATTGCTAGAATTCCACAACCAAAAAATCCCTTAAAAAGTTTACCATGGTACCTTACAGTAGTTATTACCACAGTGAAACCATGGAAATGCTAGTGCACAATAGTCAAGCTCCAGAAGAAAAAATCCCATTCATTTTCTCTGTAGGAGATTCATTTAGAAAGATAAATGATACAACTTTAAAGACGGACCAACCAAAATCAATCAATGGTATTTTATTCAGCTTGTTTTTTTTTTTTTCATAATCCGGTCCAACAGTGAAATTTCTGGAGAGAAACTAAATTAACCAAAATTCTGCAAATTAATCTTTAACAATTGCCTGTTTCCATTAAGCACTACAAATGAAGCCAGTTTCTCTATTCTATAGACAAATAATGCATATTTTTATAAAATCAGCATCTTTAAGTCAACCAATTAAATTCAAGTTTGTATCATTCAATACTTTATGTGACTGTGCTTAAATCTTTTTTTTTTTTTTTTGTACCTTTTTCTTTATAATTTAGTTTATAATGTTGTGATTCACCTTGTAGCTGATTGGTTTAGTTCATGGCTTATGACTCTTATGAACACTTAAAAAAATCCTATGGGGAAAATGAATAGGAATACTTGTGGAACCAAGTACACTGAAAAAGTTTGTGGACAATGTTACTCTGAAATATTAAAGCACTGAATACCACGACTACACTTGTTGTTTTGGTTTCACAGTAGTAACACTTATTCTACAAATCAAGATATTTAAACAGAAACTGTTGTTACCATGGTAATTGTTTGAAGGGGAACCCAGATGGATTCATCACCTCATTCCAACATTAGTTGCTAAAAACAAGTCCTCACACAAGGGTTTTTCCTTTTATATGTCGCCGAAGAACACTGCAGCCATGTTCAATCATCTTTCACACTCTACAGCAGCCAATCAGTCGTGTGTCCTGAATGTAGCATAATCTACAGCTGTCTAAATCAAATCCCTACTAAAATAAGGGAGACCAGCAACCCTTAAAGGACACCGAGATGTTCTGTCATTAAAGAAGTGCAAGTAGCCCTTTAACTGAGATTCAGCAACTTCTATTGTGTTTGTTTTACGCCTGATCAGTATAAAGGAATAAAGACTGGTCTGCAGGCATCCTGCCCCGTCAAATGACGCAAATCTAACGGCGTCACACACAGATGCGTGGGTGTCACGCAGAGCTGCAGAGACAAAAAGCACCATAGGTGCAGCAGTAGAGTGGATTGCAAAGTGACCCTGTTAAAAGACATTCTATGTGTATGTAATGATTGTAATCACAGCATATCAATTTAATAATTAATGTTACATAAGAGTAAATAGTTGCTTAAAAACTTAAGACTTCTGATCAGAATCTGATAATACAGAACAACATATTAGTTCTTCTGCTATAATTACCTGTGCTCATTAAATGTAATTAGTAATATTATCATTTGTATTATTAACAATATAATTTTAAAAGTATACATTATATATAATGATATATTACGATGCAGTTATTCAGTGTTTTTACGATGCAGTGAGTAGAGCAACTGTCTGCGTACACAATGAGGCAAGATGCCAGGTGCAGGCTACGTTCTCAGTGGTGATGTACGCTCCTGCTGGCTTACCCTGCTGTACAGCATAAATTTATCTGCCGAAGGAAAGGTTATCCTGCTCACTAAAGACTTGCAAGGATAGCCAGCATCACATCATCTTTCTCTCTCTACCTAGCCCAGAATCTTCCAGAATTAACCGGTTCGAGCCAAGAATAGCAGTCTCCTGTGTTTTTGCTGAAGTCCCTAAACGCACGCCTCTCAAACAAGGCTGAGCCAGAGCCATTTGCTCTAAGAGAGAGAGAGGGAAACTCAGAAGAGACAGGAAGTTTCCATGAGAGCAGTTGCACCAAATAACCAAACCAAAAAGATTATGTGATACACTTAATAGCCTGTTTCTACTCAGTATCAAACGAGTGATATTGGTTGTGCCTGAAACCTGAAAAAAAGCAGCGTTTGCAGGTAGCATACGGAGGTAGGAAGGCGTCAGACGTTAGCATAACATCCTTTCTCTCTAACATGCCTTCATCTGGTTCGTTTTGAAGGTTTTTGATCCCGTGTTGCCTGTGATTTTCCATTGTTCTCTGCATGTGGTTCAAGATTGAAAATAGTATCTGATGAAGTGGTAAATAATCTATGATTGTACATTCATAATGTATGATTTTCTGGCAAGAACTGAGCATTTGTAGTCATTAAATATTTGTTTGGTTATCTCTCACAAGAATTAGTTCTAGATCATTACACATGACAGTATGATGCTTTAGAAGCTGGTCAGGGACTCACATTTAGGACATTTGCTTTTAGCCATGTACTTACGTATTTCAACCACATTTTTTGAGGCAATTTCAGTCGTGTACACTCCAAACTAACCAGCAGTCTGCAGTGAATGATTTCACACAGGAAGAACCTCAAAACGTCCTCTGCCGGTCATTCATGGGCTGTAGTTTTTGATCTGTTAAATACATTCTGAAGGAAATGAAAGTCAGGTCCAGGTTGCTAAGCGACTGGGGGATGAGAGAGGCCCCAGATGGAACGTTGATGGAGAGAGATAAATCACCACTTTTCTTCCCCGTCCACACATGCTCAGTGGGTGCCCTAGATGTACTCAAGAGGACCAAAGCGCATGTGCGCACCTCCTCGCAAGCCCCCAGTATATGTATGCAAATCATACAGTCACAGTCGTGACCATTCATCTGCCGTTCACACCATAGATGTTAACTGTAGTGAGAACTATAACTATAGTCCACACAACAACTCGAGAATTGTTGGAATCACTTTCAGAACCAATTTTCCCAGCTGATGGATAATAAAATCTCAATTAGAATCCACCTGACATTAAAGAGTTGAGCATTCAGAGTGGCAGACTACATAACTGCATCGCATGCTTCTAACAACCAGAATCCTCTATTGATGGCGAGGCTGTTGTATAGTTATTGTTATAGTCAATGTTCTTGGTGTGAAAGGCCTAAATCTGTTTCTGCAGAAGAAAGCCTTTTGTTTTGGACCGATCACAGGAAACCTGAGTGACTACTTCTGGAAGATTAGCTCCTGACATTCACACCTTTCACACACACAAAGCAACCCCAGGTACATGAAGTGTAACACATGCACAGAGCTCTAAACATCAGCAAAGTTTACACGCATTACAGAAAATGCCCAGTGTCTTGTGTTCAAGCAGCAAATATGAGGCCTGCGCCATTTCAATGGGCTCAAATGAAGCACCGTCTAAGATCTCAGGTAACAATATATTCAATCAAAGCAAAGGTTTCAGCATTTCCTGACTAAAAGCGAGTAGAAAAATGAGCCTCGGACAATCTTGGATGATGCTGTGACGAGTGACAGCGGTGAAAGACCGTCTTGCAGTGGATGTTTGGCTATTTGAGTTTAACAGGCCAAGGGAGGCACGTTCTCAGCCCCAGCATGGAGGAGAAGACAATGGTGGGCCTGTGCCGTTTGAACCGCAATCCCTTTTTCAGCCGCTGTCCGTTTTCCGCCACATATAGTTCACCCTGCTGGGCGGCAGAGGTGATGCGGCCCACCAGCTCCCCATGTTCCACCACCTCCTGTTCGGAGCGCACAAACACCTCCCTTAGCTCCTCCAGTCGTCTCTCCATCTCCCTGATGACACGCTGGCGCTCCTCCACCTCCAGGAGGCGTCGACGAGCTGCTTCGAACTCCATACTTGAGCTGGGGGTGACCAGCTTGGATGAGGGTGCTGTGGCGGATGCAGAGGGTGGCTCGGAGCCCACCTTTCCAGCAGGGACTCTACGAAAGTCTCCCATGGAGATGGATCTCCGCTGAGAAGAGGAGGGAAGGAGGACGTTGGAAGAGGAAGCAGAAGGACGGACATTCGCCGTAAAAGGAACAGAAGATTCCTGCTCTGCATCACTGTCAGAGTTTTCATCCTCGTGTTGGTGCTTCTTCATGTTTGCGCACGGCTGCTGCATTTGTTTTCTGTCGAGGTGCGAAGCACTAGTACTATTCTGTTTGTGCTGCCTTTTCCGTTGAGGGAGAGAGAGCTCAAGAACCGTTTCGCTGCCTGTGAGATGCTCCATTCATTAATAAGGCAGCAGCAGCACTGTTAGCTCACACTGGAGCAGACTCGTCATACTCTATTGGACAAAAGGACGCTGACTTTGCTGCAGCTGATTGGATGCTCGCCGTCTGTTATCCTGCCCACTCAGCATCCCCTCTCTTTCTCTCTTTTTCACTCTCTGCTGTCCTCACTGTTATCTACGTCAACTCACGTAATAAAAAAAAAGCCAAAAAGTGGTTATTTTTCACCATCTCTGCTTGATCATACCCTGTTCCCTCCCTCTGTGTGTTGCCCATAGCAACACAGCTTAATATCACATTTTGTAGGAAAGCAGAATTGACCGCCCACCCCACACACACTCATACACATTTCCCCCTCTTGTTTCCTTTGAAGTTATTCTATCTTTCTGCATCCCTATCACTTTTTACCTCCCCCGCTGAGGTCATAAATAGCCAGAGATGTAAGATCATTTGCAAATCCAACATTCCACGATCTGCTGTTGCCAAGCAACTGATCTTGGCATTCATAAAATATACGTTTTATGTATATTCTCGTATTGAAATAATACACAGCAATAAATGTGCTATTTGTTAGGGAATTATTTCGTGTTCAAGCTAAAGCTAAAAAAACACTAGCAAAATATGAAGCAATGTTTGCTTAATGAAGCAAAATTGAATCAAAATTATGTAATACGGTATACAGTCAAACTGTTAAAATATTTTTTACTGTCATATTGTCATATTGTTTAGACCAATTATTAATTTCTATAATTTGTTTAATTGTTCTATAATTAATAATTCTATAGTATAATTAATAATTTCTTTATTCAAGGGAGCATTCATATAAATTCTAGTAAGAGTGGGTTTTAAAAATAGGTATGTTTAAATTGGCTTAGGGAACAAATAGGTAATTCAAGATTAACACATGGTAATTTTTTTATTTATTAGAATTTTTTCAAATTAGAATTATGTCTGTCGCCTTGTTGGATCTTTCCTTGATATTTACACTATATGTTTTGTGAGCCTGGTCATGTAAATGCATATAAATAAATAAAAAAAGCATCATAACTTTGCAACCCTTCAAGGTATGTTGATCTTAAATTTTGAGACTGTGACTGTGTCTTTTCTGTTGTATTGCATAAATGCAATGCAACCAGACTGATAATCTCAGGGTTTAATTTGGTTTTGTTTGTGTGTTCTTTTTTTATTATTATTATTTTTGTTATATGTTTTAGCCATGATTGCCATCCACAGACTGCAACGGTTTCAGTTTGTGTTCTACTGAAGAAATAAAGTCACCTACATCTTGGATGCCCTGGGGGTAAGCAGATAAATTCATTTTCGGGTTGAACTATCCCTTTAATGTGAAACCAGCCCCTATCATTACAGTGATGCTGGGAAGAGACTGCAATGGAAGTTTGGTCAAACCTCAAGAACACTATAGATAATGGGAAAATCCAACATCTCTGGCTCAGTACTGCTTCAAAACAACTGTAAATGAATAATTAAAAATGTCAAGCACATTGTGCATTTGAACTCCACTTTGATACTTTGCATACTCTCATTTCAAAGACAAGAGAAAAGCACACTAAACACTAAAGTTATTAGTGTTATCTGAACAGGCAATAAAAAAACGGACTATCCTGGAGAAGATATAACGCATGTAAAGCAGCAATAGTGATGTTATGAGCCACATTTGTGGTGACATAAAGGGACAGTACAAAGTGAGAATCACTTAGCCATGCTTTAAATAACCTTTTAAAAGCCCCTTCCATCCGAGATTAGAGCAGTTATTGGTAAGAGAGGGAGGGAAGGGTGCTCTCAATGTTGGATTAATGATGGATTTATTTCAGGCATTCCATCATCAGTAATGTTCAGAGAGGTGCTGCAGATGTTACTTTACTGATTACATAAAATGAGAGGACAAAGTGAGAGAGAGACAGCATGAAATTCTATTAAAGATGATGCTTAGGTCCGGAAAGAATTAAGCTTGTCTTGTTACATATAAGCCATCGGTTTGAAACCGAAATGACTGAAGTGAATGAGTTTAAAATAAATATTTAACTTTCTATATATCATTCAAGTAATTTTATATATTATTTTATATCCATTTCTGCAAGAAAATCATATTTTTCCTATCTTGAATCTATTTGACTATATATATATATATATATATATATATATATATATATATTTTTTTTTTTTTTTTTTTTTTTAAGTAATTTATTTCTGTGATTTCAAAACTGGATTTTAGGGACAGTAGGGGAGATTTCTAGGAGGAACAGGCAAAACAGTTGGAGAGGAGAGAAATTAGTTGGAAAGAGAGAGTGAGAAAGTGAGGCCAGGATTAAAAACAGACAGATACTGTATATACAAGAGCTTTGTCATTCATTCATTATGGATTTAGACTCTCAAATAATCCCACCACATCATGGCCTAAATTCTGATGTACAAAGCTCTAATTTTTCTGACTTTTAGTATATTAATCCAATGAGAAGATTAAAAATATAATATGCCCCAAGACGGTCAAATACATTGAGATGGAGACCTCACATGGGCCAAATTATGATTTAGTGACTGAAAAGAAAGAAAGACTGAGCAAGACAATACAGGACAAGGCATACTTTTTTCTTTTCTTTTAATAGAAAGTCATCAAGATGAAGGTTCTTTAATTCAGCCCCTTTACTGTAAAAGCAAAGGACGTTAATTTGTATCCCTTTACCACAAACAAACACCCCCCCAACATCAGGCAGGAGAAACAAACACGTTTACACAGTAATACGAACGAATGCTGCGACTCCCAGTAAATAAAGCATTTTTTTTTCTTCAAGGAAAGGCAAATAAATCACTTTTTTTTTTTTTAAGATTAAGCAAGAATAACCCCAGATAGCACACAAAGAGCAAATAAGGTTTGGGAGAAACAGAATGCAGAACTACAGAGACAGGCTATGTTTTTTAACACTTTGGACATGGTTCCAAATTCTGTTCCAGTTACTGTTTTTAAAGTGACTGAACAATTTTCACCCTCATGTCATTCCAAACCTGTTTATAGCTGAATGACCATGATATTCTTTTCAATAGGATGGAAGTGAATTCCTGGTCCTTAAATAAAGCTTGGACACTCCACAGATCTTCTTTTGTGGAATAAAAAAAGTCATACAACATAGTTTTGGAAAGACATGAGGGTTAGTAAATTGTTACAGTTTTCATTTTGGAGCAATCTATTCCAAGTAAAACTATTAATTTTAATCATCAAAACAATGAGAACTAGGTGCTTTTCTAATTGTTTATGTCCAAGCAAAGACATTTTCAGAGTTCTTAATAATTCAGGAATTGTGGGAAAGGGAATGCAAAGCAATACTTTTAAGACGTGTTTGACTGGTAAAGGGTGCAAAAAACAAGGCTTCATGAATTTGCAAGGCATCGCTAAGAACAGCCTGAGCACAACACAGTTGATAGTTCCACCAAAGTAGGCATCTGAACGCAGGGAGAACAAGGAATAGGACAGACAAGGTAAAAATATACACAATTATTAAATCATTTCCTTAGCTGTCATATTTAGACACTTTTGTGCTCAATGTGCATTTATAAAATAACTTCTCTTTAAGCAAAACAACAACAACAAAATCAAAACACAGGAGACAGCATTCAATATCCAGAAAAAGCACTTGTCTAACAAGAGCAAAATTTTTCCATGCCACAAGTTTCAGATGTCATCTCACATACACACATTGTTTCATTCTTTACTTTAATAAACACAAGACGACATTTTCTGAACTGTCTTCACCAGTGCTGACAGGTTCACCAAGCAAAGGTGACGGGTCGGGAAAACGAGAAAGAAACAAGACAGCATTGTACAAATCCATGCAGAAAGCACTCCCATTCTCCACTATGTTTAGGTTGATAGTCATGTGATCATGCTCACCGGATCATTATGGAAGATATATTTAACCTTTACTTGTCCATGTGGGTGAAATATTATACCGGAACCATCTCTGCTTCTCCTAAAGGCCACTTTGAGCTTTTAGGAAGAGACTGACTAAGAGAGATCTACTGGACAATTGGAAAGCATAGCAACTGAAAAGCTTCTAGAAAGAGACAGATCTAACATGAAATCCATTTGAACAAACTATAGAGGTAAAAAAAAAAAAATACACAAAAAGCAAACCTAACAAAAACAGAAATAAAAAAGAAACTCAGCAGTGTTAATATTTGGGTATTACAGTACCAAGACAAATGCATTGGGAATATCATCTATTTTATAACAGTATCCTTTACCCGGTTTCTTTTCATTCTCTCTCATACACACACATAAACACACACCACTACTTCTAAGGGAGAACGGAACCCTCACTGGCCACGCCCCTCAAACTTCATCAGCCAATCACCTCCCTTGCCTAGCGTTGCTTGACAGCTCCACTGCAGTGCTGATGTCATGGGCAGGTTCAAGAGACCGTCTTAAGTCTTTAGAGCTTCAGTGTGGTGCTTTCATCCATCCATCCTTTCATCCATCCATCCTTTCCACAACTGCATTCAGCCTGAAGTACTTCTCCATGTCTGCTTCCCTCGTTCTCTACAGAGATGTGGAAGGAAGCTTTTTCACCCGTCTCTGCGCCAGGAATGAGGACTCGATGGGCTTCAGCTCAGGGGGTGGTTGGGAACTCTTCAGTGCTGAGTATGTGGCGGCCATCGCCCCCTGTGAGAAGAAAGTTGGTGAAGTAATAGACCACCATTTACGTTCTTTATGATAAATTTAAGAGCCTCATGGCTGTGATACCTTGACAAGCTTGGCATCTTGATGTTGTAACTGGCTGTTGGGAAGTTTGTCTCTCTGAATGATCCACGGATGCTTCAGGACCTGCTTGGCTGTGAGTCGCTGGTGAGGATCCACATGGAGCATCTTAGAAACCAGATCCTGCATTGAAAATAATGCACGTGAGAAAATAAAAACCCTGTCGGAGTGATTTGAACGGCTGTGTGGATGGGGGTAATGGCCTACTTTGGCAGCATCAGACACCGCGTCCCAGTTGCCTCCCTTCAGAGTAAAGCGTCCACTCCCTATCCGACTCAGAATCTCTTCTGGAGTGTCTTCTGGTCCGTTGGCAAATGGTGTAAAACTGGGACAATTAAAAACCAAAGGAAAAATTAGTGTGGGTGTGTCAGATTTTGTGTGTGTGCAGTGTTTATTAATAATGCGAGTGAATGTTTGTGTGCATTCTTACCCAGCAAGCATAGTGTATAGTAATACTCCAAGACTCCAAATGTCACAGCCCTCATCATAGCCCTGTCTTTTCAGTACCTGCAACACAAAATGATAACTTTCAGCACAGTTATTGAGAATAATACTCAAAACTGCACCACAAAGACATCACACTGATGCCAAAAAATTTAAAGCCACATAGAACAAATTGTCCTTTCATATAAATAACTCCACATAAAGTCCCAGCCAATGTGTTTTCACTGTAGTTCAAAACATTGGGAATTTAATATGTTTACTGGTCTACACAGAATTCCTCAGTCTACTGCGAGAAAAAACGCTCACCTCGGGTGCTACAAAGTTGGCAGTATAGCAGGGTGTCATGAGGAGGCCATTGTCTGCCCGGAGCTGCTTGGCAAAACCGAAATCACAGATGCGCAGAGATTCTGGATTTCCAGACTCGTCAACATACAGAATATTACTTGGCTTCAGGTCCCTGTGCACAACCTTGGAGAAAAAAAACACCAGGGTTTTTTAAAATCATTAAAATTTTCCTGCATAATTCACAGACGGCTACAAATATACCTGCCATCTTTAGGTGCCAAAAGTATTTATATGTGCCAACTTGTAACTGTACCATTGATAGTGCAGCAGATATATAAAAAAAGTCGTTATAATAAATTTCAAGTTTAGTGTTAAAATTGGCCTCATAGTAGGCAATTGTACCACTTGAATAATCAATTTTATTAACCCATCTCAAATATGATACTCTAAGTAATAATATTATTGTTTTAATATTAATTAATAGTTTATATGGCACTTTGTTTTGGGAACGTGTTTAAGTCAAAGATCTATAATATTGTGATAAAATATTTGTAGTGTTACAATTGCCCTCAATCCCTATTTTCTATTATACTGGGGTTAGCTTTCAAGGAAGAGTGGTTTAATTTAATTGATTTGAGTAATTTTTCATTCTTCAAGTGTTACAATTGCCCCTAATGCCAGTTTACCATTATATCAGGGTAAGATTTCAAGGAAGAGTGGTTTAATGGAATTGATGTGAGCCCATTTTTCATTTTTCAAGCTCTGCTTTATTATGTGCTATAAAAGGCTACAGGATGATATTAGGCCTCAGAAGCATATCTATTGTGGTTCTTCTGGGAAAGATGTCAACATAAAAACTATTTAATCACAATAACTGTTGCAAACAGAGGATAGGGAACAGAGGCGACTAGAACAGTATAGGGTCTAGGGAAGAGCCTTGGGGAACACCCTTAGAGAGGAGGGGGGAAGAAAGTCTCTGTCATAAGCTGTGAATCATAATAACATATTTTTTTGCCAGGGGCAGGTTATTATCTACAAGACAAATGTAATTGTGTTTATCCATGCATGTTTTCTCACCCCTTGACAGTGCAAGTATTCCACAGTCTTTGTGATAGTGTGCAGCACAGCACTAGCCTCTCTTTCTGAGAAAAACTTCTGCTTGAGGATTCTGTCCAGCAGTTCACCTCCTCGCATCAGCTCTGTGACCAGGTACACCTGCTTCCCATTATCATACACCTGCACCACAAGTTTTTTTTTATTATTATTATTAAATATGGAGTGGTAGTATTTTTAACTCTGTATTGTGTAAATATATTACATTTTAATAATGCAGATGATTTCTGTAGACCAGTTAATTGTGAAATGATATGCTTTTGTACTTACGTCTTTGAGAGTGATGATGTTAGGATGCTGACCGTATCTCAGCAGGATTTCAATCTCTTCTGATGGGTCGGTGCTTGTTTTATCAATTACCTATCAGAATTATACAATAAATCATGTACAGCATTAGTTACTTGAAGACCATGTTTATCTAAAACTATTTTAGTGAACAAAGCCTTTTTGTTGGTGATGTTCAGTTAAAAGAGCATTCATATATATAACAATGCTGATGCCAAAGAAAGAAAAGATAATTCAAAGCCACGTCAGTACAATTTTTTGAGAGGTTAACGGTATGAGGCTCTAACCTTTACTGCATACTCTGTGTTGGTTGCTTTGTGTATGCAGCGTTTGCAGACAGAGAAAGAGCCCATGCCGATGTCCTCCTTCAGTATGTAACCATCACTGAACAAGTGGTTCTTACCGTGAAGCTGCTGCTTGGAGACAGATACACAAGAGAGAGAGAGAAAATATTAGAACAGCCCCCCACACACACCACACACAGGCACCAAAAGTAAAATCTAATAATTATAATGGACACTGTACACACTGATTACATTCTTTTAAACAAGGCACAAACACTACATATTATTATTACAGTTTGAACTCAGCACAGTGAATGCTGGAAAGCACAGAATGATGATATCACTAATACTGAGTAAAGCAATTCACTTTCTGCATTACTAAATTTTCACTAATATCTTCCTTCATTAACATTTAACCACTGTATCATAATCTACATTGAAGTGCATTACACCCACTCTTACATTAATCAAAGTGAAAAGAAATACTGCTTTCTAGTGGTCAACCATTTCAAGCTCACTTAAGCTCATAAATCACAGGATGACTAAAGTATGTTCAGGGTTCAAAACAAGTTACATTTTAACCCCAAGATATTTAATGGTTTCATAAGTGAACACCACTGAAACAGTCTTTGCAGGTGTTAAGGTCATGATATTCCTCATTACTTTCATCACTGCATAAAAATGATAGAATTTATCATATTTAAACAGCCTAGACAGAAAACCTGGACACTGTAACTAGGCACACTTAATGGCATTCCCCTGGTAAACTTAAAGGGATGCTCCACCCCAAAATAAAAATGTTGTCATTGATCACTTACCCCCATGACGTTCCAAACCTGTAAAATCTTTGTCTTTGGAACACAATTTAAGTTTTGGATGAAAACCGGGAGGCTTTTGACTGTCCCATTAACTGCCAAGTAAAATACACTGTCAACCGTAACATTATGAAGCGATAAGAATACTTTTTGTACGCAAAGAAAACAATAATGACTTTATTCAACAATTTGTCTCCGGTTCTCTCCATTTTGTTTTCTTCACACACAAAAGTTTTTTTTGTCACTTCCTAACATTGCACTTGAACCACTGATGGCAGATGGACTATTCAGATGATGTCTTTCATACTTCTCTGGACCTTGACAGTGTATTTTACTTGGCAGTTAAAGGGACAGTCACAAGCGTCCCGGTTTTCATCCAGAATATCTTATTGTGTGCTGAAGACAAACAAAGCTTTTACGGGATTGGAACAACATGGGTTGCTGTGATTAATGACAAAATTTCATTTGGGGAAATCCTTTAAAGTTTAACCTGAGCCCTGAAATAATCTTGTACACTGTCATAAAAGCTGACAAGGTATGTCACATTAACCACAGTTAAATACAAAGGGTTATTTTCAGATGTATTTTGACATATAATAGATCATTAACCTGCACCACAGGGTGTGGAGGGGGCCGAGAGGGCTCTTCTTTGCCCTCCTCCTCTAGCATTGCTGTGGCAACAAAGCTGAAGCCCCGGAAGAGCTGATGAGCCCCTGCGCTGGGGGGAACACCTGGGGAATCTGAGAAAGGCCCAAGAAGCAGAGAAACCATGAAGCCCACACTTATATGCCACATTACTCATGCTGATGACATTTAAAAAAAAAACTCCCAAAGCTCCAAATTTACTGCAGTGAGCTCAGCTTGTAGATCAAGATGAAACTACAGCCATCTGTTGTATGGCTACCCTATTCATGAAGAGACCACAGAAACTATGAAAGAGACCGTTCACCCAAAAATGAATATTTTGATCATGTCATTCTTTATTATTTTTTTTATTATGTGTGACATAGATACTTACAAGATTTAGTGAATATTTCAAATCAAGTCTGCCCCTCAATCAGAGATATCCTACAGTTTCAGAAGACTTTTTATAGCGCATGGTGATGTAATTATAATTTTTACTTTTTTTGGACCCACAGGTATCCATCTACATTTATTATATGTATAAGATCAACTTTCTAATAACATTCTGCTAAACAACTCCTTTAGATTTTAACAGAACAAAGGCAATCATTTAGGTTTCAAACAAAGTGAGGGTGGGTAAATGACAGAATTGCAATTTTTAGGTGAACTATCTATTCAAATTCTCCAGTAGTTTGTTTTTAAATCTAAAAAATATATAATTTTTTTTTTTTTACAAAGATCCTGAGCACCAGACTAGTCACAGATCCCTCACCTTTAGGGGTACGAGAAGTGAACTCTGAATCAAAGTAAAAGGTGTCATCAGGTCTGGCCACAGCTGGCTTGAATGGAGGTTTTATTTCTCGTCTAAACAGTTTCTGAAAATAGATATAAATATATTTTTTGCACTGAATTCTTTAATAGAAAATGTTCCAATAGATCTGAAGGATTCTGAAGAACTTACATTCCAATCAATCGTCATGAAGAATGAATGGCGTTTGATTTCCTCAGCTCCATCTGCTCCAGATCCTGGTAACAGTTAGTGTATGAATAAAACATTTCATTCATTTGCAAATACAGCACATTAAATTAAATTCTCCTCTCAACTACTTTTATCTAATCTGCCAAATATAATTTTAATATAATTGACTTAACTGGAAAAGGAAGCTTATAGCATGATTACATTTTAAAACACTAAATCTGAAAAAGAGTACACAAAACAATCAGATTGTGTATTCTTTACCCAGTCTGTTGGTAGGGTTCCTCTTGAAAAGAGCTCTCAGTAAGCTTTGAGCCTCGGCGCTCAGGAACTGAGGCATCCCTAACCTGGCTCTGAAGAGAAAACCAAACAATAATCATGACTCAAAAACTGATCAATGTTCACAACATATTTGCTCCTATAAAAAGTTTTAGTAAGATTATTTGATGATTTTAAAAAGAAATTCCAATAGAACTGCATTCATTCAAAATTGAATTTTTATAACATTATAAATTACTAGCTGTCATTTTTGATCAATTGAATGTCTCTTTGCTGAATAAAAGTATTAAGGACGGGTAGTGTAGACCACGTCAATATTAATACACAATAGAGATCAATTGTTGTTTAACAGCTTATATTGTTTTTCTTCCAGCAGCTTGCTAGTAACAAAATAGACAAACCAATGAAATGGAAAACAATGCACTGAAGACTATTTCCTAGAACAAAAAAATGAGCCTAATCAATGTAAAACTCATTTATTCTTAATGCTTCATTTAAAAACTAATTTGAGAACATTATTTAAAGACTCTAAAAAAGAACAAGACTAAATAGACTCTCACTTCAGAATAAGATTCATTGTTTCTTTTCTGTCTTTTCCCTGGAATGGCAGTGAACCTGTAAGCATCTCAAACTGTAAAGAGGAGAAACAGAAAACAAATATTAAAGCAATATATATTAGACAAAAAAATAACTGACAGCAGAGCAGGTTTTCTCCACTTCTGCATGAATCTGTTCATACCATCAGTACCCCAAACGACCACCAGTCAGCGCTGTGCGTGTGTCCCTGCCGGTTAACCACCTCTGGGGCCATGTACTCCACCGTCCCACAGAAGGAGTAAGCCTTCTTCTCATGGTCGATAGCCTCCTTACACAGCCCAAAATCTGTGAGTAAAAACAAAACCAAATACACCAATTAACATTATGACTAAAGAATGTCTAAATTCTTTGGTAAACCAGTGTTTTTATTGTACCTGTGAGTTTAATATGTCCCTCTTCGTCCAGGAGGATACTAGAAAATAGAACACAGAATAAAATACAAATCTAAAGGATATCACACTCATACTTAGAAGAGTTCATGGTGTGTACATGTGTTTGCAAATGTCAAGCATCTCCTCAGTGAGTTTATGTTGTGTGTGTGTGTGTGTGTGTGTGTGGTGTGTGTGTGTGTATAAGTACTTCTCAGGTTTGAGATCTCTGTAGATGATGCCGAGGCCGTGCAGGTGATCTAGACCCAGTGCCAGTTCAGCCAGATAAAACTTCACATCTTCTTCTGTGAACATCACCTGAACACCAAAGAGATGCTCTGAATACAGTGTAGACAAACAATAGGATATTGCGCTCATTGATATGAGTATTATCTACCTCTTTTGACAGCCTGGTGAATAGATCCCCTCCTCTGAGGAAGTCCAGAATCAGATAGAGTTTACCCTCAGTCTGAAAAGCTGAACACACACACACACACACACAAAGAAGTGCGGTTGAAGTGAATCTGATCTGTTGGTCATTAATGATAAGCTTCTACAGCTTCCTTTAAATTGAAGACCTCCTCCAGAAGGTCAAATGCAAGATTACAATGTTCAATTACTCAAATGAACGTAATGACCCTGCAAACATGGACTCCGAACTGTAAATAAATCGTTTTACTCCTTCCGTTAATTTTAGGACCATTTAATGATTCCTTCTTAATAAAACCACATGCAGCACAGCAATTCAATAAAAGTACCCTTTGTGACATTTAAAAAGATCATAATTTACTCACCATCGTGTCACTGAAGCATCAAAAAGGATGCAAATGCCAAAAGACCAAATTTTAAGTTGTTATTCACTAATTATCTTCCCATCCAGGAGCTGTTGAATCTGATATTCAGAGTAGGCTGATTTAATTGTGACTGATCATTAAATCAATGAATCAACTTATTCATTTAAATGATCCAACTCAATCTGACTTCACTACTTCACAGTCAATAAATGGATGGCAAGATTTTTTTGTGAATAACAGCTTAAATTTTTCACGTTAATCAAACAAATCTATTGTGTGACTTCTGAAATCTTGGAATAGGCTGGAAAGATACTTTAATGGTGCTTCTGCTGTCAACATTCATTGAAATTACATTGGAAAGCAGTATGAGTAAAGTCCTTAGAATCTCTCATTTTGTGTACAGCGGAGTTTTATGGATTTGGAATCACGTGTCAATGAAAAGATGATGACGTAATTTTAATTTTGAGTAAGCTGTTCCTTTAGGGAAAGGGAAATGGCATGAGCACATATAATTGGTAATGAATCATAGACATCACACTAACTCACCATAATGGAGTTTAACCACAAACGGATGGTTGACGTCTGCCAGGATGTCTCTCTCCATTTTAGTTCTCACACGATCCCTCACTGTGACGAGAACAATTTCACATGGGTTTTGAGGAAATATCTGGCCACAGCTAACAAAGTCAAATTGAGCATGAATACGTTTTTTTTTTTTTTTTGCTGCAAGCGACTGAGTTAGCAGCAGATTCAAACTAGCGGAAGTCTCAAGCAGAAGTTCATCAGATAGCATGTGTTTGTAAGAAGTGTTGTTATAAGCTCTCATTAGATATGTGAAGGCTCTCTTTTAAGGAACGGAGAGAAGGGAGGAGGAGAGAAGTAGAGATAGCTTCTGAAATTTCAGTGAACTGACACCTGAACCTAAAACCTCAGGTTTGTAAGCATGGTGGGATTTTCTGTCATTGGGGTGCACAGTAAAAAAAAACAGGAAGTAAGTGTACCCGCAGAGGAATTACCGTTAATCTGTGACCTCGCTGACACAGAAACAAATTCAGATTCAGAGTTGAAGGAATATGCCAAAAAAAAAAAAAAAAAAAAGACCAAATATTGTGTAATTGTGACACTGCTAATCCCATCTGATACTACGGTTCTGACAATAATAAATGAAAATCTGGTCAATTCAAATGGTAAATTCATGATTTGTGTAATCCTCAGGGTTGGTATCTGTGGTTACACAAAAACTGGGAGTGACACAAGAGTAAATAAAGAAAAACAGGCCAGGAGAACAATGTGAACTGAAAGCAGCTGTTGTTGCAGGGCTGTATATGTTCGTAAAGGAAGCTTGTGTGGTTTGTGGTGTGTGTGTTTACACTGATGCTGTACCTTTGAGTGTGGCCTTTCTCAAGACCTTCATGGCGTAGAGCTGATTACTGTCAGGAGGGGTTACCTTTCGTACCAAAAACACCTGTGCACACACACACACAAAAAACATGTTTTCACTCTACAGTTATTCAAATGTTGTGCTGAGCGTTCACTCAAAGCAATTTTGGTTAAGTCCAATTTAAAAGTGGCAGTTCACCAAAAATACTGTTATATTAATTACTTGCCCTCATTTCATTCTAAACAAACAAGATCTTCATTCATCTTCAGAACACAAATTAGGATATTCTCAATGAAATCTGATGGCTTTCTGACCCTGCATAGGCAGCAACACAACTGACAAGTTCAACCAACGACAGTCAACCAATGACAAGTTCAAGGCCCAGAAAAGTAGTATGACATCAATAAAATAGTGTTTCAACAGTCATTTTGTGATGTGAATTTATGAGAATACTTTTTGTTCAAAGAAAACATAAATAATGACTTTATTCAACAATTTCTTATCTTCCTTGTCAGTCTCCATTGCATGTTCATGAGAGTACCACAACTTCATGCGTGTAGTGCTGCTGATGCAGGAGCCAGCGTTCAGATTTTTTTTTGCCCAGCTCTCCTTATTTGAACCAGAATATCCAGAAAATGCACTAAGATAGATGGATGTTCTATTTTCAGAACACTGGCTCCTGCGTTGCATGAAGTCGTGGTACTCACATGAATGGACATTGAAGACTGGTACAGAAGAGAAGCAATTGTTAATTGAAGTCCTTATTTTTTAGTGTGCATAAGTATTCTGGTAGCTTTATATAATTAAGGTTGAACCATTCATTGCATTGCTGTCTATGGTGGGTCAGAAAGCTCTTGGATTTCATCAAAAGTATCTTGATTTGTGTTCTGAAGATTAATGTAGGTCTTATGGGTTTGGTTTGGGTGAACTATCCGTTTACATTTACATTTATGCAATTAGCAGATGCTTTTATCCAAAGCAACTTGCAACAGTGCATTCATGTTATACCTTTTTTTTAACCAGTATCTTAAAGGGCACTGGGTTGCTTACTGGTATTAAAATAATGTAAAAACCCATAAAAACCAAAATTCGCTCAAAACAAAGGAACTGGTTAATTTTTATTTTATATGAGACAATAAACTTCCATCAGGAAGTTGTATTGAATTGAATGACAGGAAGAGAACTTGTCTGAATTGTAATTCAAAGACATTCGTAAGTGTAAATATTCACATGTAGTCAAACTTAATAATCAAAAAAATTCCTCAAATGTCTTGCCATTGAGATTAAGTATTGTTCAGGATGGAATATCTTTCCAGTAACATATTATGAAATATTAGTAAATATTATTACAATTTAATACAACCGTTTTATTCGTAATGTTTATTTGTAGTCTTCACTTCACTTAATTTCACTTTAATTCATCCTTGCTGAATAAAAAAAATATATATTTTTTCCAATCTTACTGACCCCAAACCTTCCATCAGTAGTGAATATAAATCAACTGTGCATATAAATCAATTAAAATTGTAAATTGCAAAATTATAATAAATGTTTTTTTTGGAAGATTACAAACATTGATTATTAAATCAAATTACAAAACACGATTCTACATCCCAAAATTAACATTTGATATTGTCTGCTACATTGAAGTAAAAGGAATTTTCTATTTAATTAATGGACTGCAGACTCATTCACGTTTGCTCTGGTCCAGAACAGTAAAACCCTCTGAACATCATCACAAAATCACCATTAACTAGCTTTTGCTTATCAGTTCTTACGGTTTCTTATATATCTTATATACAAACACGTCTTTGAATTTTTAGTTTGTGCATATGAGACTCTCTTTACCTTTCCAAAGGAGCCTTGCCCCAGCACTTTGAGCAGCTCGAACTGTGAGGCGTCTGCTTTCTCCGCACCCTCCTTAACAACATGTGTGATGTTGATCTCCTTGATGTCACCATCTTCCTACAACATAAGACACAGAGACTGATATCAGTCACAACTTCCATCAGGTTGTTTGGTATAAAACATATACAGAGCAGACAGCCGAATGGTCAGGAAGACAAGCTTGATTATTAAAGCTCAAAGCTGGCTTAAGTGGACATAATCTCCAATGCTGGAGGTCAATGAACGATAAGCCATTTTCTTTATTCATTTCACAGTAACTGCTTATCTTGTCTCATAGAGCAGATTATTATCTATACGTCACTGACTGGTCTTCACTAATTCAAGATTGAATCAATACCAATGTCAATGACAAATATTTCCTGGGACCTAAACAACATTATGAAATCTGAATTAGGCTCAGGGAGGGATTTGGTTTACAATGCACCACCTATATAATAGCTATATTATTATATGAGGGATTCTGTTAGGGATCAGTTGCATGTGTAACTTGAATTGAACCTGCAACTTCTGTGTTATCATCCAAGACCACCACCACCACTTGTTATTCGATAGCTATTTTGCAAGTTTCAGCAGCAAGGGTGCAGTTCAGATGAGTGAGGAAAAGTTCCAGAGAAGCTCAAGAATGTAATTTAAAAGACACATAGAAAAACACTTTAAACCTATCAGATCAGAGAGTGTGATGACTAGCAGTTTATCCTTCATTAAAGCTGACAGAAAGCATGTTGGCTTTGCTGAAAGTTGTAAACATGTCTAAGAGGAAATGGTTAATGGTCAAAATTAAACTGAATTCTGAGAACATGGTTAGTGCATGTAGTAAAAGCACACAAACACTTCTCACTAATGAGCACCCATATCAAACCCAGTTAGACTATTATCAGATCTACTTAGAAAAACCTACAATTCTGACTAACTGACCAACAAAATTATCACTGGGATGGAAAAATTACCAATACGTCATTAAATAAATCATTTAAAGGGATCTTTCAAGCTAAAATTAGAAGTCTGTCATTGTTTACTCCTCCTGAAGTTGTTCCAAACTTGCATGGCTTTATTCAATGGAACACAAAAGATATTTGAGGAAATATTTTTTTCATACAGTGGAAGACAATGGTCATCGAAACTTAGTTCCCAACATATTTCAAAACAACTTATACTCTACAGAAGAAGTCACACAAGTTTGAATGACGTGTGTGTGTGTGTGTGTGTATATATATAATAGCTATATATAATAGTGTGTGTATATATATATATATGTATATATATATATATATATACACACACATACACTCACACACACACACACACATATATATATATATATATATATATATATCTCTGAAGACAATCAGAAAAAAAAAAGTCTACAGCAAATTCTAGATGGATGTTAGAAATTCAATTTCGTCCATCAACTTCTCTGCACATGAATCAATTAGGCCCTAAACTCAGATTAATTCATTGATTTCTTTAAAGACATTTACAAATTATGATGACACATTCATCTCATTACTTAATCTCATTGTAATATCAATTTACTTCAAAAGAGTCTCAGTTTGATCAAAAGTCTGAAATTCATTTATTTTTGGGTGGCAATTTGTGAGCAGTTTTAATGCTGAACACAAGTCAGCTGAAGTTCAGAAAAGGAGGAATTCAGCATTTGACAGGTATCAGGGTGTTGCTTACACTTGTATCTCTGAAGCACATATCATAACTGTTTTCCTGCAGATATACCACAAGAAAGATGCATTTGATGTTTCAAAGACGACCAAATTTAAGCAGCAAACATCTGACAAAATCAAAAGTGTCTGACTTGTAAAATGACAACTAATTAAAGAAAAGTTTGTTTACATATACATACAACCAGTGTGGCCCTATTCAACAAAACAAATGTAACGTATAGTCTTGCAATCAACCATCCTAGCAACAAACAACAAACTACAACTCCTCTACAAAGCAATGCCACCATACGGTGTCTGTGTGTGTGTGTGTGTGTGTGTGTGTATTTGTGTGCACTGACCGTCCACGTCGTATGTTCATCGTTTAAAGCTGCACTAGACTGAGCCGAGTTTGTGGTGCTGTTGGTCTCCTCTCTGGACTGAGTGGCATTCGCTAAAGCCTTACTGTGCTGCCTCTTGAACAGGTAGAGCCTCAGTAACTGACTGACTTTAAACTTCCTCTTCTCTTTCTCCATCTCTTCATCCCTCCTCTAACCAGGGTATTCCACTGTTACCCCCATCCACCTGCTGTCGGTGCAGCCATGGACAACAAAACTCATCCCAGAGAAGGAGTGAGCTGAGTCTGGCAGTGTGTGTGTGTGTGTGTGTGTGGAGTCAGGGTGTGTGCTCTGCGCTACTTGACAACTACAGTGAGGCACGCAGGAAGAGGAAGGAAGAGGCCGAGATCGAGACCTGAAAACAGAACTGGTGAAAGAGAAAAAACAAGCGAGAGAGAGAGAGAGAGAGAGAGGGGCGGATGTGACATAGTAATGTGTGACAGATATGCTAATAAAGATAGATAGGAGAAAAAAAAACAATTATATCTTAGGAGAGCTTTAAAAAAATATTTTCAAGTTATTTTAATTAACATTACTGACAAGAATAAGAAATACACAGATATAGAAAAAGAAAGACAGTGAGAAAAAAAATAGTTGCCCAAGACGTAGCTCAATGTCTGTTTCCCTCGGGGTGGACACTTAAATGCCCATTCTGTCCCATAATGCCTTGCTGATTTCCCCTCTCACTCCCAACGGAGCTAAAAATATGGTGATGCTTTAAAACAGGTCTTCCTCTGACCCTGACCAGTCCAGCCTGATACTACAAGTGGAAGTCATAATCAAAGAAACAACAAACACTAAGGAAAGCTATCAAAAGTGAGGTTTAGGCATGTCCCAGTGCTCCTCTTCCTCTAATGTAAATCCTGCTAGAAGCCAAGCTGACAGACAGTGTGACAGAGCTCAAAGAGGAAAGAGGCGGGAGCAGAAAGCTCAGAAATCTTACCTTAACACTGATACCAGCAAACTCTTTCTCTACCCAGGTGATCTGTGACTTGTACTGCTAATGTGGGGTTGGGGAGAAAGAAGCGAACAAAGAAAGGATCAAACTAAGAACAAAATGAAGGTTTCTTTTTACACTTTCACTCCTGTGAACTGATGGAGCACCTAATAATTCAAGAAATTGAAAGTCAATTCTAAAGTCAGTAAAAGCTTTGGGTGAGAAACACAAGACTGAAATTGACATTGCTGTGTAATGATAATCTTCCTCTTCAGTGGGTAGAACATTCACTTTGGTGTGAACCGAGGACTTCAAGGCCCAGGATTAGGACATAGTTGAATTAGGACATTCAAGAAATTTGTATAAACATGCCTTAGAAAAAATCATTACTGGTGTGCATTAAGACAAAACAAAGGCACTGACATGTTTTAAGATCTGTCGGAGCAAGTTTCTTTCAGATGAAACAGCTCAGATTTACATTTTAGTCTAGGACTAGTCTGTGAAACCGGAAGTATATGTATACAATTCAATTGGACCAAGACTGCATTGTTCAGAAAATCTCAAATCGATTGTTTTAGTGCAGATCTGGGCATGAGTGCTTTGCTCATTTATTCCTACAGGAAACAAACTAAAGGAGAAAACATGCCTCTGGTTCTGAAATAATAAGTGCTCAATCTTGATGGTAAATAAATGATAGCAATTTCATTTTTTTATATGAACTATCACTTTAACTGCTGTAGTAAAGAACTTAATTTAGTTGTTCATTGTTGAAACGAAAACACTTCCTGTTACAGCTGATGTTGAGAGAAAGAGAGAAACTTCTCTGATATTCCTTCTGTCACTCTTTACCGATGCCCTTTAAACACTCAACACTGTGTAAATATACACACACACACACACACACACACACACACACACACATATATATATATATATATATATAAACTATAGTTATATAGTTTATATATATATATATATATATTAAATAAAGAAAAGGACTTATTTTATCTGTCACTTTACTTTCACTCTGCCTCAAAATGATTAATATCACAACACAAACGCCAAGAGGGAAAACATATGCAAAAAAATAGCACTTCCGCTGTCATTATTTTGTAATGAGCACATCTATCCATGTAAGCTCTCCATTACGTACAGTTAAACTAAAATGAATAGTGTTTCTGACAGAAATTTTAACTGGACAATTAATAACCAATATAAAAACTAAATGAGAAAACAGAGGATTTAACACCAAATATATTTTTTTGCAATGCTGAACAACCCACAAAGCTACAGGCTGCAGCTTTCTGCATTGTAAACCAGACGTTTCCTGTTTCAGAAATGTTCAAACCAGTTCGGTCACACAGAAAAGTCATAGCGAAACAGCTTACAAACAAGGGACGTGCCCACAAAAAACTTGATGAAAAATGTTAAACAAGAAAAACATTAAGCGCAAATCAACAAAAGTCACAACATAGAAGAAAACGTCCCATCTGGACCTCTCGTTTCTAACCACATCAGAACAGAGCGTGTTTCCTGTAGCTCTCATCCTAAACAAACCCCTCTACCCCTCTACTCTTGATTACCTCAGGTGAAGGACAAGTACACTTGCCTGTTGCATGCGTGGCTTGGTGCGGAAGATATGCCTCCACATCTCCACCCTGATCCATGTCACTAAGGACAGAGGCTTCAGCGAGGGCTGTCCGTCACAGGGCTCTCTGTCTTTCTCTCACACGCACACAAACCTCTTGAGTCATTAGAAATGGGGAAATGTCGAAAAATGCAAGGGACAGATGGGTGATGTGTATTTATGTCAGGAAATGGTGAAAACTTTAGATAAAAAACCACATGAGTCACTCAATTCCTTCCTTGGTATTGACACAGATGTGTTTTCACACTGGCTTTAGCTGCGGAAGAACAAGCTCAAGCAAATAGGTGTCATTTACCATGCAGATATGCGCCCACCGATTTTTGTTCAACACTTGCGCCATCTACTAGCATCTTCAACAGTTGAGGGGTTTTAATGCTGTTTCAGTTGGAATTAGAAGAAGCTAATTTTTTAATGGTGCTGTTGTCATCAGTGGTGGAAAGTAAAAGCAATGACCTCATATTCCCAGCAAAACATTTTATACACCAATCAGTGATATTTAGTATTTATTAGCTTGTCTATTTGGGTTCCTAGACATATTGGCCTAGAAAATCGCAACTTTTAATTTCCCGTCTGTCTTAGACCATGATGTAACTACAGGAGAGTCGAGTTTTAAATAGGAAAAATATAGAAACTAGAGAAAGTCATTTTTGAGCGAGATGCTAACGGTCTAATCAGATTCAATGATCTATGCTAAGCTAAGCTAAACGTGCTACTGCCAGACCCTAAGATCGGCTGAATGGATTCGAAAACGGCAAAACTCAACTGTTAAACTCTAGGGGAGATGGAAATTAGCTTATTAAAAAAAAATGTGGAGTGTTCCTTGAAATGTGTCTTCTCTAAACACAAGAGAAAATTTTCCAAACTTTTCAACGGCAGTGTAGATTATGTAAAAAATGTTGCATGTTAGTTTATGATACATAATGCAGTAATTCATTACAATGAATTTGTAATTTGAAACATGCTGTACAAATTTGAATAAAAACAGGAACTTTTTAAAATACGTGCTCAAATCTAATTCATATTTATGACCCTTTACCAGCACACGGAACGCTTCGTGACTTCTCAAGGACTTCTACACCTTCCCCACTCACCCACCACTTAAAATAAAAACATGATGCTCGTAGTCAAGCTGACCCCACAACTTCAGTCCAACAACACACTCTGACACCTTCACAACTCAGCCTCCAAAACCATCTGAATGCAAGTTGCAACAGTCACAGCTCTGCATGTGTTGCTAAGCAGCGAGCGCTAGGGATTCTGCCGCGTGTCTTTGTGTGGCCACCTGTTGCACTGGATTTACAGAACTGCTCATTCCTAACAAAGACGCGCGTGCAGCTGCTGTGTGAGTGGAAGGGATGTGCATCGGTCACGCCAATCAGCTTGTAAAGGGCTCGAAGAGGCTTAAGAAGTGATTCACAAACATGAAGTGGGGGGAAAACAGTTCGAGTCTCTTTGATCAGTGAAAGGGGTTTATGGATATGTATGCAAACCTCATTAACTGAGCGAATACACATGAGATTCTAATGAGCAGAGAATATGCTGGTTGGGCTGGTGGTGAGTAGCTGAGCACTTCATAGTTTAAGAGTCTCTGAGAGGGACGCATGGTTTTGGAAGCAGCGAATGGGTGCCGATGCAGCGCTGTAACCGACCACTAGAGGGCAGCGTAGGTCTGTGTAGAACAGAAGAGTATATGTCAAAACGATGGGGCTACTATTGTTTTTATACAGATATATTTACTATTCAAAAAACCTTATCCTCATAGAAACCTTTCTGCATTTATATTTTCAGATGAACACAAGTTTCTATTTTTAATCAATTATTTTCCTCATAGGGACAGCTGCCTGGTCCCCACACAAGGTTAAAAATGTCAGGTTTTACTATCCTTGTGGGGACATTAGTGTACTTATTTCAGAAAGCCTTAAAAGTAACATTGCCAAGTCTTTATTAGAGCAAATTATTTCCTATCAGGGGAATGGTTATTATCGGATCTAAACCTCAGTCTTGAGCAAATTCAGTCTGAACAAGCATCTGTAACCTGACGAGCAGCTCATTCAGTAAATCTTATTACTGTCAGAGACTCTAGACTTTGAGGCAGAGATCAGAATGTACTTTAGAGCTTCAGATATACACAAGTGAGGTTCTGCATATAAAATGTACACACGCACAGCCAAATTTTCTTAAAAATCATTAAAAATGTTAATGTCCACTGAAAAACCTTGTTCCGCCAGAAGTGTAAAGTGCTGAAAATCCAACAAGCCGTATAGCTGCTCTAAACACACTGGGGAGGTTCCTGTTATCAAATTCTGATTCCTGTTATTCTGTGATTCCGGTTGCTTTCTACACGAACACCGGTGCTTGCGGTACAAGGCTGTTGCATCACATTATTAAACTATATTAATCACAGTAACTGCATTTTTAACCTCTGAGTTACAGCATTGATGAATACTCCCGTCTGATTTTGATTCTCTCTTGACTTCTGTTTCTGCTGTGTTTATATAAAATCTCACTGGTTCAGATTCCCGTCACATGTAACAGTACATTAAACATCTTCTGCCTGGCTGTGATTATATGACACCATACCTTAGTTTTATTTTCAGTGTGGACAGAGAAATTGCTTGTCGCACTGCGCCTGGTTAGGACACAGCGTGACAATTCACCAGCTGTACAGAGCAGAAAATAAACTTGTCTCATTTCATCTGGGCTTGCAGATGAAATAGACTCCAAGTCAAACAAATCCCCATTACAAAATTTTATTAAAGACAATAAAACTCAATATAATAACTGTGTAACTATAACTTAATTTAGTATTTTATCATATATACCTTAGTGATGTTCATATTTCTTCATAGTGGCATGACATCTGTCTCACACACACACACACATCGAATGGCAGGATCCATGCAAATTAGATGAATGTGATAACTGGAAAGCGCAGATGAACCTAACCTTGCTGCTTAAGTGAACAGCCTGTCTGACACAGAATACTGAAACATAATAGGTTGTTAAAATGCAAATAAATTCAGGGAGTTTGGAGTGACTAGCGTCATGTCTGGACGGGCTACATATATGTTGTTTCTAACAGAAGAAGAAAAGAGGAAAGACTGATTACTCAATTAGGTTCTCTTCCTACAAATATTTTTTCACTTTTTATGAACTGGGTACCTAAAAAAAAAAAAAAGTACCAAATATTCAAGATTGGAGGGAGACTAAATTTGCTATGGAATAATCATATCGGTCAACCACTGTATGTATATATTGGTGTGGACCAGCGCCTTTAATGGTTACATGATACATGATCTGTAACACTGGTTACAACATATCATGTATCATTCTGCTCTGCATAAGTGCTCTGTAAATGTGCAGTGATTCATAAGGGGGAAAAATGAGTAATTATCAAATTAGAATGATATTTGAACGAATCCATAATTGAGTATAATATAATTAACTATAATATAATGATAATATTTAAGATTTTAGTTTGAATGTGAATCATTCACATTAATAATATTTAAATGATAGTGAATATGAGAAAATACAGTTTAAAAAAAACATGCTAGACACTGCTTTTATATAAAATTTAAATAACTGGATTTAGCAAATTAAGGTGACATAAACCCTTAAGGCTAATTTCAAGCACATGTAGATACAGACTTTCACAACAGAAAAACAAAGAAAAAGAAGAGTGGTGGAAATTGAAAGCAGGCTTTTTTTTCACTATTGCTTCAAGCTACAAATTCCAGAATTTTTTTTTTTTTTCACTTCGAGACGTGATTTAATACATCAGAGCGGGGGTGCAGAGGGTTTCAATCAGTGTTTAATTAGGAAAGCAGTAATTGCATCACTTCTGGCCATGACAGAAGGCCATCTTTAGAATCTAGTGTCTGAGATTTGTGAATGAATTATACCGGTCAGGTGTGAATGGAAGATTAGGGTTGTGGGGGGTGTCAGAAAATAATGGGAGTCATTGTAGCGATGAGGACGAGCACAGTAACCATGGAAACTGCTGTCAGGATGGAGACAGGTTTGAAGACGAGAGCCATGGGAGTGTCAGAAGGCTCTATATAACCATATGCATGTATAGTAATTTACATGAATTACTCATGTACACATGCAGTACGTTTCAAACAGATAACCTATTCGATTAGGACAATGTGGATTTAGTTAAACTCATTTTATAAAATACACAAAGCTAGTGTCCGTTATACCGGTGTAAGACGAAAAACCAGATGACCTTAATACTTGCGTCACACGCTTACTCTGGACCGCAATATTCAAAGCGGTGACGTTTGCTTGCGCGCATACACAAACCCAGACAGAACTGATTAACGTGCACACACACACTCGCTCGGAGATTAATGTTGTCCCCCAGCACAAGAAAGCACAGCTCATTAATTCATAAAGCACGTTCTGTGGAGGCCTGTTCAACCCAGGACACCTTAAACCACATGCACAGACCCAAAACACACCAGCACTTCCACCCCAGGCTCTCCCATAGACACATATCCCAGCCAGCTGGAAAATTACACAAAACAAGACAAGGGTTGCGAATCATCCCCTGTGCATGCCTCTGAGGGAAGTAAGGGGGCTAGAGCTCTCCTTTAACATAAAACCAAATCAGCCTCTGTTCACCACAATAGAAAAAGCAGAAATTCACTGAATGATATTGACATTTTTTTAAGTGACTACTTTAATACATTTATGTGTACTGTTTATTTATTATGTATACACACACACACATACACACACACACACACACACACAATTTCAGTATATATTTTGAAAAATATTTACATGTATACACATTTATATATTTACATTATTATATTTTATATTATATATAAACATTTTTCTTAGATATATACATGCATGTGTTTACATTTATATAAATATACACAGTACACATTCATATATTATGTAAACACTTATTTTGAATGTGATTTAATCGCATTGACAGCACTGAAATGAATACATCACAATATCATAATGCACAGTATGAAGTACGGTTCAAGCAGGGGACCAGAGACCAGGGCTTAAACAACTAGCCTAAATAGCCAGATGTTTCTTGTTTTAATTTACTCTCTTTTTTTTCTGTTGAAGAATTATGATTCCCATGGTCTTGGAAACCTTTGATATATAGTAAAGGTAGCCTGATTAAGTAATGTGTGATTTCTAAACTTGGAAAAATCTAGAAGTAGTTAAATCTTAAAAAAAATGATTCCCACTTTACATTAGGTGGCCTTAATTTCTATTTACTACATATATCAAAAGGTAAGTATTATGTACTTATTATGTCCATAATGTATTGTAAAACACTTTTGCTGCTATTGAGGTGGGACACGGGTTAAGGCGTAAGGGATGGGTCAACAGTGTAACTAAATTTAATTACTGAAATAAATTACATATGTAATTACATGCATTTTATAAAATAGAAGTATAATGTAAAACGTATGTACATAACTGTACATCTAGAATCATGAAATTGAATTAATTTTTGTCATCATTTACTCACCCCTCAAGTCACTTCAAACATGCATGCCTATCTTTCTTCAGTGGAACACAAAATAATAATAATAAAAAAAAGGTCATTCATACAATAAAAGTCAGTAGGGTCTAATATTGTTTCGGTCCCACTGATTTCATAGTATGGTTGACTTTCATTTCTGGTTCCCACAACCCTAGAAATGTGGATCCACTCTTGCTTGAAGGGTTAAATGTGGCTAAGAACTGCACTTGGCTCTCCACATGCTTTGATTATGGTTGGGAGTACAGGGCGTTCAGGGTGATCAGGCACAGGCGCGGGGGAGTAGCATTCAGAGTCTGTAAAGAGTTTTGGATCAATACCATCATTCTGCTAAAAGTCATTTATGTTTTGCGTGTAGTGAATGAGATTTACACGTGTGATAGCAGACAGACACATCAACGTCGATTCGGTGACTAACTGCAATATTGACTTTAGCTGAATCAACACAGCAAATCATTGCTAACCAAAACACAACCTTAAAATAACGACCAATAATTCAAACAATTTCTGGCGTAATTATGTTTCTAGCAGGTCGAACACACCTTGGCACAGAAAGCGGCAATAAAGGGTAATGATTAATCCACTCAAAACCTTTGGCTTTGTCCAGGGTGATGTGGGAGTAGATAAACTGAGAGGAGAAGAGCAGATGAATCAGACTTTGTAAAGCAGGGTGCCGTGTCTGCACAGAGGGCAGTAGTTTAAGAGCTCAGGTGGAGATAAATCGTGATATGCTCACACCTGAAACGAGTGTCTGAAGGTCAGCAGTATCCTGAGCAGTTAAAACAATTGATGGATGTGAAGCAGAGACGGGCATCTTCAAGCCTGGCTGACTTTTCTCATTTCTACAGGCCTGTTGATAAATGGAACGGATGTATGTGTAATTTAAAACACTGCCGCAGTAAAGTGTGATTGTCACATCAACATGACAAGAATGAGTGAGAGACAGAGCCTGAGAGGAAGCCTCAAAAGAACAGTTCACCCCAATTTCTCTCATCATTTACTCACCCTTATAATGACATTTTGTGTTTTACAGGTTTAGAACAAGATGAGGGTGAGTAAATGATGGAAGAGGACTATGCCTTTAAACTCCACACTGTACTAAATAAACCTCAGCATCTAGTGATAAAACCACACACTTGGGAGTGCAAATTTGTAAATGCATTTGCATATCTAAATGAGGTTATTATTTTAAATACACTTTAAAAATATTTGTGATTTTTTTTTGCAGGAAAATTAAAATAAAAAAATATCATATCCCTCCATACCACAAGCTTCTTTGCATCTGCAGCTAATAGAATACTTTTGTAAAAAATCTCAATTTATAAAATATCTTGTTTAGTCATGGTACTGGCTGATTGATCTATTTTGCATCTGCAGCTAAATAAGCTTGCTTGCTTGCACAGTTTTTAAAATAGTCTGGTTCAGAGTATTATTTAAGCAGGTTTTGCAGCTCACTATCAGAAACCCTCCACCTCCCCCAGCACCACCTGTATATATCTGCTAGTGGGTAATTTTATGTATGCTATTTGTGCAGCAACAGTATATCTTACTTGCTTATAGAAACTTGCCAGTAAATGTAATGGCAGTAGTCTCGTCAAAGCCAATCCATTAACATTTCCATATTCATTACATGCTAAACTATACCAAGAGTTTTCACGATTGAATTATAAGTTAGTTTACCATATACTATGAAAATCTGTAAACTGTGTAAACTGTAAAATTACTGTCAATTTTTTTTTTTTTTGAAATGCCACAAAGTGGTGTTTGTTAAATTCTCTATTATTTTTGTAAATGTGTGTTACACTGATGGTGTTTGTCTTTGACCCTGTGCAATATCAATGTATAAGTACAGACCATTTACAATGAACTGATTCATTATGTAACTTTTAAATGTACAATCAGTATTACTTTGATAATTCCAAGCAACTTAAGGCAAAAATGCATCAATTAAGGAAATAAATGAGCTTGGCAATCAGTGCCACTTTCAGTACCATATCAGTTCTGCCTCTGCCCTGGAAACTGGAAACTCGCATAAACCATGAACAGTGTACAATGGCCCTAAGTCTCAGTATCATGTTGACTGAACTGAACCTCTGCAAGGCCAAGACGCACAACAGGAAACCTTGAGCCTCTGAGCAGAGAGCTGTTTGCCGTTTTAGTCCGACAGTGACAGCAGGGTCATGAGGAGCTTCATGCTTTGGGCCAGACAGCTGTGGAAAAAAACTCTAGCTTCAACACCTTCAGACATGTGAATCTATTTCTGCCTCCACACACCATCTGTCCTGTATGAATCTGTTCACATGGAGCTCTGCAGCCAAAAACAAATATAAACAGTCGTCTAACATCTAACAGCAAAACCTAATGAACAAAACAAACCTCCTGCATTAAAAATGTGCATGTTTTACTGGAACAGAATAGATGAAAACAAAACAATAACGGTTGTTAATAAAGCCATGTGAGGAGCCAACTGAGATTACAACAAAAGAACATTAAGTTGAAAGATTAACAAAAATATTGTAATGAATAATATATAAATCAACACAATACATAAATGAAGCATCTCACCTTTGGGGACATTTAAGACAAGTTGGAGGTTAAATTCAAAGAAAACTTTTGCTTTAGACTGAAATGATCTCTTATTAAAGGGACAGTTCACTTGCAGACTGTGAAAGAGCATGCTATTTGTTTTAGGAAAATTAGTGATATTGATCTTGGCCATCTTAGTCTTCCTATTGGTGACTTACCAGTTGTGGCCTCGGTTGACCAATATAGCACTGCATTTGCATCTATTCTGGATGAGGTTGCCCCGCTGAAAAAAACGTGTTGTTTCTTTGAAGAGATCATCTCCATGGTATACATCTGAGTTACATTGTAATAGAAAAAAAAACGGTCTAACAGTTCATAAATCAATGTTTGATCAAAATCAGACTGAAAACCATAATGCTCTTAAATCTGCAAAAATGGCACATTATTCGACAATCATTAGCAGTGACATCTCTAATCCCAGAGTTCGATTTAGAACATCTAATAACATTAACTGTTCCACGACTGAGCAGTGTAATGAGTTTCTCAATTACTTTTCATCTAGAATTGAGAATATCTATAATTTTATTGCCAGTGATCTTGCTTCTGAATTTGTTGAGCTGCATTCTCCAAATCTCTCTGACTATGTCTTCAAGTTTCAATGCTGTTGATTCTGATTTTATTTCTAAACTTGTTTTGTCGATGAATTCCACTACTTGTATACTGGATCCTTTCCCTACTACTGTATTGAAAAACTGTTTGTGTGTTATTGTACCTCACCTTACTGCCATTGTCAATGTCTCACTTAGTGAAGGGATTGTTTCTCCTGCTTTAAAAATGGCAACAGTTACACCGGTTCTAAAAAAAGCCTTGGAGTGATATTGCTGATGTCCAATTATCAGCCCTTTTTTAATTTTTTCCATTCCTGGCAAAAGTCCTTGAGCAGGTGGTTGTTAGTCAACTCCAAACTCATCTTTACACAAACAGCCTATTAGAGACTTCTCAATCTGGTCTGGAAAAGGCATGGCGACTGCTGTAGTTAGGGTCATGAATGACCTTCTTGTTATAGCTGATTCTGGGGCTTGTGGCATTTTGGTTCTGTTAGATCTTAGTGCTGCATTCGATACGATATATCATAGCATATTACTGGACAGACTACATCGATGGATTGGTCTATCTGGAACTGTGTTGAACTGGTTTAAATCTTATCTTTTCAGAAAGTTCTCAGTTTGTCTCAATGACTGAGTGCCAGTTATCCTCACAATGAAATAATGTGCGTGCTTATGATTATGAGGGAAATCTGCAGGAAGCGCAAAAAGATAAAGTGTGAGTTTATCAGTGCGTCATGTATTCACTCAGATAACGACTGTTATTTTCTTCTTAAGAAAATAATTAAGATGTTCTTCAGAATATATATGAGAAAACTTAAGAATTTTTCAAGAATTGCACTTAAGAACATTCATACGAACGTCTTGGAATTTATCTTAAGAAATTTCTTAATTTATTTCTTAAGAAGATTGTAGTGAATCCGGCGCCAGGTCCACAGTCAATTTCCTGAAGCCATATGATCATTTCATATGAGGAAAATTATGAAATTTAAGATTATTTGTTAAAAAAAATCTTCCTCTAATTCAACCTTTAGTCTTGTGTGGAAAAGAGTAACCTCGACATTCTGCCTAATCTCTAATTTTGTGTTTTACAAAGACAGAAAACAAAAACAAATTGAGGAGACTGGAATAAAAGATGACGATTTAAATTTTGGCTGAAGTTACAAAACTACTCCTCTAAGGGGAGGCATAGATCATGACCTGATGGATTCAATCACAGGCCTGCAAATCAGCAGTTAAGGCAGACCACACAGATTAAGTGGATAATCAACATGAAATCTATTTAAGGTCTGTTAGTCTAAAACCACTGCAGGCTGAGCCATCATTACCTGACCGGGGCTGCAAGTGTTTTTTCCTCGCAGCAGTCAAGTCAAAGCCAAATTTATACAAGAAATCTCAGCATAAACATATTAATGTTTTATTAAGACGCCACCCTAGCTGTGACAGTGAGTCATGTCATAAACTAATATCACAAAATAACTCTGAAAGAGAATATTTAAACAGTGCAAGAGGCTGTGTGTAAAAAAGAAGAGATAACTAGGCTACTGGAGAGAGCGAGAGAGGAAGTGATCAAGGAAGAGGGTGTTTCCTTTGCTTTGTGGCTTTGTGGACACCAACAGGCGGATGATTCTCTTTATTGACTCTACACTGTCTGTGTGAATCACAACGAATGATGAAGAATATTAGGTGCATACAGGATGTGAACAAACACAGACATACACTTTTAATCACTGTTCTCATCATCACACATTTGGAAGGGATGGAATTGCCTAATTTTAATCGATGTGTTAAATAATATAGTATGAAATGCTAGTAAATGAATGATTGAACAGTGGAGGTTTTCTGATCTCAAGTTTAGGTTACATTCATTCACTTATATTAAATACATTTTAATTGAATTGAAGAATTTCATTTAGAAAAATTGCTATTTATCAGGATGCATTATTTTAGACAATTATCCAAAAATTTATCTAGTAGGCCTAATTGTTTATTTTATGTATATATATATATATATATATATATATATATATATATATATATATATATATATATATAGTATTATTTATTTTCTTTTTTGCAATAGTCTGTTAAGCAAGCTATTGTGAATGTGATGATTTTTTAAAAAGCACTCCATTTTGTTTTATTGAGTTCATTTTGTATTTATTTTGTTAAAATTATATATAGCATATTTTCAAAGTTATCGGTGTATATTTAATGGTAAAGTTATTTCCTAGTTAATCATTTGGTGCATGTATGCAGGTAGGCCTAGCCTAAGTTTAAAAACTGAGGTGCCAGGTGCCGCTTGTTTCGTTTTTGTTTTAACAGTTAGTTTAACAGTTTTATAACGCTAATTTAAAATTGGTTATTCTGGATGTTAGTCTGAATACCTATTTATATACATTTTTCACAAGCTCTGAGATAAAGTCTGCAGGAGCGGGTGTCAAATCAGCATATTAGAATGATTTCTGAAAGATCATATGACACTAAAGGCTGGAGTCATGACTGCTTAAAATTCAGCTTTGCTTTCACAGAAATAGAGTACATTTTAAATTACATTAAATCTGAAATTTTCAATTGTAGTATTAATCCACAATATTGATGTTCTACTGAATTTATAATCAAATAAATGCAACCCGGGTGAGTATAAGAAATGTCTTTCAAAACCATTAAAAAATATATTTTGAACAGTAGTGTAGATTGCATGTAAAGTATCTATATTGCATCACTGTGTGTGTTCTCTGGGAATCAAACCCATAATACTGGAGTTTGTTAGCACTCTAACATTGAGCTACAGGAGGTACCAATTAGATTTATGAAGTCAATTAACACAATATAAATTAATAATGAGGTCCGTTAAATATCTACATTGTATCAAGAGCCAAACAAAAAAAGCAGATGGCTAAATATTAATATTCGATTAGAACTTGCTCACATTACAAGCAAATATCAACATTTATGTGAATACACAGCCAACAATCATAACAGACCAATATTTATGACTGCACTAACCTTTTTTCCCCTTCTATTTATTTGCCTCCAACTCCTTCCCTGTCTAAATCAACTAAATCCCCCTGAAGAAAACATGCTAGAATGAGAAAAGTGATCGTAGGAGTGAGAAATGTGTTTGATTAGTTCACTCAAGTATTCTGCACTGCAGTCAGACAGATTAACCGAAGCGCACACAGCACAGAACACACTGCCGTGATGTCACACGACATGATGTCATCCTGCTGGGAGAGAGGGAGAAATCCTCGCTCCACGCTGATGATATGGGTAAAATGTGCCAGCAATTTTGTCGCAGTGCATAAGAGGGGAAAAGACGCCAGTCTATTAAAAGAACCCACTTCTAAGACTTAAACACAACACAAACGGTTCAAATAACCTGACAGATAGAGAGGGTGGAAGAAACATGTAAGAGTAGAAAGAAAGAGCAGATCATATTTTTCCGTGCTCACAGAGCTGAGTAAGAGAACAGAAATCCCTCATGCCAAAACACGTCTTAAATGACTCACTTCGAGAGAAGAACATGTGCAGGTGTCAGCACATCACTGCTGGCGTCCTGGATCAGCAACAATATGAATGGACACCGAGCCAAGCAGTGCAACACAAGAAAAAACATGTCAACGCAAGCTAGTGCAAACACATTGCCAGGGATTTCTTCAACTGAAGGCCCTTTTAGCAAGTGCATTTGAAGATTATTTCCCACCTTTCTTACTAGTTCATTCAATTTGTCTACTAATCTAAAAATGTATATACATAGCTTGAGTGCTTTCCATTTTTTTGCTTTTTGGCAGTGAAACCTCATGCTAAACCAATGGCCCTGTATCTTTAATTCTGGGTGCATTTATGCTCTTATCTGATCTCTCTCTGATCTGCACTGATCTCATACATGGCCTCTCTGCAATTCAACTGACAGAAATCCGTTGCAGCAACAAAGTAGTTTAATACTTAAGAAAGGCAATCGCTGTGGGCTTATTTGATTTCAGGTATCTTATGATTGTGTAAAGCCTCAATCAAATAGAAAGCAATATACACAACATGCACTGCTGGGTTGAAGATGCTCTAAAATTCATTTAACACATCACTCTCAGCATGCATGTGCGTGAGAGCCTGAGAAATGTATAGATGAAGGAGCATAGTTCAGAGTGAGAGTGAAAGACTCAAGAGAGACATAAAAAGAACAGCGTTCGAGACTGTTGCAGTCAGATCTTCCACTGATGAAATGCACTGAACTCAACACGTCTGTGCCGATAAAAGATCTCCCACAACACTCTACAAATAAGAACTGTACAACCTAATTCATTTCATATTTTGGATTAAAACAGGCTGACTGTGGAGTCAGAAGATTATGGGACATTTTCTAAAAAAATAATTAACTTGAGAATGATCACCGTCTTACATGCTGTATCTGTAAAACAAGTCTCAAGCTGACTTCACACAGCCGAGTTAAAGCTGCTCTGATCAGGCTCTGTGAAAGGCAGCTCTGATTTTACTTTGTTTCTGTGCAAACGAAACCATAATTTTTTTTTTATCAATTATTTTATTCAGCAAGGACACATTCAATTGATCAAAAACAGTAACAGTAAAGACATTTGTGTCACAAAAGATTTCTATATCAAATACATTATAAACTTTCAGAATTGAAGATGCTCATTTCTTTAAACTCTAATAATATTTCACAATATTATTGTTTTAATATTTTTATTATTGTTTTTCATAAGAGGGTTCTTAAAAAATGTACAAATCGTAACGACCCCAAACTTTTGAAGGGTAGTGTACTGTGATTTATTTATTTTCATATTTTTTTCTTTAATCATTTCTGGTTCTATATTGATAATTGCATATACGTTTTGCAGCAGTAATTTTGGTCTAAATATATTTGATGTAACAGTGCCACTCTAAAAATGTCTACACTCACTGAGTTGTCCAACACTCTTTCCTCCGCTTGTTATGATAGTTACTGCCCTTCCCTGAAGGCTGAAGATATGTACCTGATGACATCTGACTACTGTTAAAATCCTCTTTTTTTCATCCTTTAATCCCATTAAAGAACAATCCCTCCATCTGTTCATGTCTCAGGTTGTCTTTCAGAGCAGGACCTGTGTGTTTGCTCTCCTTGGAGGCAGCGTTTGATGCTGGAATGTAAAAGATCTCCTCCCAAAAGCAAGTCCGAGCAGATTCAGTTAAACAGAGCATGATCACATACACACACAGACTGTCCTGGAGTCACAGCACAGGATATGAACACAGACCGCTCGGAGGGTCTTTCAAAGTGGATCATAATTGCAACAGAAAACACACACACACACACACACACAGTGTGAGGATGGCAGGCACTTTGTTATTTTCAAGGGAGCGATTACTCAGACTGAGTGAGCAAGTGTGACCTGTACTCACAGTGAACATGCAAACACACACACACACACACACACAGAGCATTAACTTACTCTACTCAACCCCGCTTGCCTGCAGTGTCACCATGGTTACACATCACCATGGTTACACAATATATACATACACTGTTATAGATCCAATCCAAAAAAAACGAAATGCTCTTCAACAATCCAGCTTGACTCCAGCATGCAAGGTCTATTGTTCTGCTATATACTGAAAATGTTCCTGTAGTGCTTCTTGGGTGTTTGAGAAAAGACAGAATTATTTCATGACTGTAATACCATGAAAGTACACTATGCTACATGATATTAATCACATGATACTCCAACGTATTACCATGCAGGAGCATTTCCTCCAAGGAGGCAAGGCTCTCATCCAAAATACAGAACCACTCTGTAACGTCACAATAAAGACTTAAAATGAGTAATCAGCTTGGTGAAATATAACACTAACTTTATGAGATTCATACTTGCCTTATATTGATGACATTGTTAATGTAAAAAAAATGAAATTATATATCTTTTTCTTTTTTCTGACAGAGTAAGTTAAGTTTATTAAACCAAGAAAATTCGACTGGGACATGAATTTACATTTGAGAAGAAAAAAATAAGAAAGAAAGAAAAAAATAACTTCACACACCGTTACGGTGGCACAAGAAAGAACTCAACGCTTCACTCACAATATCCTTGTACTGTGTTAATAACATGTTTTTTATGACGATTCCTGATGCCCCAGATTCTAGAATATTAAATGCAGCTATGCATTTTTCATGTATGAATAATGACCCATTGATACTGTGAAATATAAAACTAATATAAATGTGAAAAATATTAATACATGGGAATATTTATACATGTATAAACATAAAAACCAAACAAAAAACTATATGGTTGCCTTTAGATTGCAGAACATATATCTTCATATTCCTATCATCAAGGTAATTGGCTGTGATATTGTATCACACGTACTGTACTTGATTCAGCATACATACATACATACATTCATACATACATACTGTACGTACGTATGTACATACCAAAACCCCTGATATCCAGATGAATGGTTGACCAGTACATGGGTCCCTGTTTTTACCTTCTCAGAAACAGATCTGTTCACAGTGACCTGTTTCGGTGCATGTCTCTTTAAATGATAATGGGTTACTGCTCACCCCACCTCTCTCTTTAGTTTTTTTTTTTTTGTGTGTGTATCCGATATGCTAATTTTAGGACAGTCTGTCAGTTGTTGTGGGTGGGGCCAATCAAAATAGCCTAACAAATGTTTTAAAATGTACTGTGGCATAGCCAGGTTTTTTTGTACATGCACCAGGATGAGACAGGGTAATATCATAGTATTTTCTGAAGCAATCATTAAATACCATGACTACAGTACAGATAACTCTACATCTTTAACACTATACTATGAATCACAGGATGCTGACTGCAAATCTCAATGGACGATTTCCAGAATAACTTTCACTATTGATGAGAGGTAGCCCTCGATGTCCACTTAAGCCTGGCTGTGATTTGCGAATCGGTGCAGCAGCATCCCAAACAGAAGCTTTAATTACACAGATCATGAGAAACACACTCTCATCCACAGACCAGGGTTCAAACACACTACAGGCTAAGGGCATCAGATAACATTAATGCCTGGGAGCGCCACAAAGCGGGCAGGACTGCTGAAAAATTGATGAGCAAGCAGAAGAGTTCCTCTTCAGGGAGGATGACCTCAAAGAGATTTCACTCAGATGCTGAAAGTGATATCAAATACTATCTTTAAAAAGACACACACACACACACACACACACACTCACTTCACAAAAACACACATGCAGACTTCTATAACACACACACACACACACACACACTGTGTGCAAGGCTTAAACACAGACATATACACACTCACACTATGGTGTGTAACGCACCCTAGCTGTGCCGATCGAACCTAAAAGGCCATTATCTAACACAAGAGTGCATACTAATCAAATTCACACCAATGGAACAGACATTATTGCTCACCCCCCACCCACTTCCATTGGGAGCACACACGCACACACTGTTTCACTCTGAAATATTTTCGCCCATTTCACACAGCAGTGTCACATTTAAAAGGTCCATAAGTTGAATACCACCTATATCACGAATTTCACAGCACTGGAGGACAGTTCACCCAAAAATGAAGATTCTGTCATCATTTACTTCAAACCTGCATGACTTTCTTCCGCTGAACACAAAATGAGATGTTTAGTAGAAATGTCCAAGTTATATCTAAAATCATATAGAAAGCAGTTGTCAAAAATTATGAAAACAAAACATGATTTAAATATTATATTCAAATAATAAATAAATTATGATTTAAAATAGAAAAAAAATACTAAAATAAGGATATTTAACAATATCATTTTATTATAGAATTTTGATCACATAAATGCAGCCTTGGTGAGCATTAGACAGTTATTTCAAAAATACAGAAATATCTTTCCAACCCCAATCTTTTGAACAGTAGTGCACGCATAAACATGGACAAATAAAGAACTGATTTACTGACATTGACTTCAGACCTGCATACAGTGAGTGTACGTAAGTGTACGTGAAGGAGCATAGTTAGTCGTGTGTAATTAAAAGACCAAAGTCTCTTCTGATGTAGAAGCATAAGTGCTTTTATCAAATATTAAAGAGTCTTAATAGAGACACACCGTGTTTAAACTCAGGTCAGGAAAGGTTCGGCACAAAACAAAAACCAGACATCTAGAGAGACCAGTTATAGTTTCAACAAACACAAACAAGTATGGGCCCACAGCCATATTTTGCTAGACAAACGATTTCACTTCATGGAGGCTGCTTTGATTTACATTGTATTTTTTGCCTTTAGCTGACAAACATATCGTAAGAGTCTGAAAATGATTAAACTGTGGTTGTTTATATCATTGTGCACATTGAGCATGTTTTATATCAGCAAAGAGTTTCTAAATCCATCAATCTCTATTATGTTAACACAAACACCTCTCTCTCTCACACACACAAGCAATTTTGATAGCAAGACTCCATTCGCTCTCATTAGTGCCACGAGTCAGCATTTATGAACATGTGTTCATTAAAAACCTTTTACTCCAACTCTGACAACTGACAATGAGCCACAAATTTTCGATGAACACGCTTGCTTCGCTCTCCATCTCTTTTTAATGCATCGATATCTCATGCTGTTGCCATGCCGATTATGAAACACCATGACAACAAGGTCAATATAGTCATCAAAGCGGCACACAGCAAACACACAACAGGGGCAACATTCATCAATTTAACATTTTCCAACAAACAGGACAACACATCATGTAAACATCAATTATGGAGGAAGCAAACACAACCACATGACTATATCAAGGGACTCTAAAATTCAGCAAAATAGCAGAACTAGGACAATGTGTGAAGGCATTCCAGAAAGACTTAACATAGATTCAAGTACCTTAAAAGACTTTTCCTATGTGAGCCAATGCTGATTTCATTGGCCCATCTATTCATTTATTCAAAAAAGGAATACAAATGCAATTCACGCATTCAATTACAGGTTTGTGTACTTTTTGGCGGCTAAAAATAGAAAGTTAAATATGTCAGGTTCTTGGATGAACATCGCCTCCACATTTCCTGATTTTGTGCATCAAAACAACATTCTGTGCCTAATTATTGGTTTCTTTTTCACTTGCCCTCTTTTAGAAATGAGCAGCAGTTCTGACAGCCACTTATAACAAACAATATGAAAACGAGAGCAGCCAAGTGGACTGAACACTTACTACAAGGCCAGATGAGAAGCTTAACACATCCATCAGATGGAACGGACTCGTAGTTTAGTACTTCTCTAGAGCTGCACTGTCTCATACAGGACCAATTTCTCACTTTCAATTTTCACATGAGCCTTTGACTTTTCCTATGTGAGCCAATGCTGATTTCATTGGCCCATCTATTCATTTATTCAAAAAAGGAATACAAATGCAATTCACGCATTCAATTACAGGTTTGTGTACTTTTTGGCGGCTAAAAATAGAAAGTTAAATATGTCAGGTTCTTGGATTGACATCGCCTCCACATTTCCTGATTTTGTGCATCAAACAACATTTGTGCTAATATTGGTTTCTTTTTCACTTGCCTCTTTAGAAATGAGCAGCAGTTCTGACAGCACTTTATAGACAAACAAATGATTGAAACTCCCAGAAGGGCGTTCCCGCTTTTAGAAACTGAGGAACACAACAGAAGACAGAACAGCTTGGACTTTTTAAAACAAACTTCAGCAAAAACATTCACAGAGAGAGCAGCCAAGTGGACTGAACACTTACTACAAGGCCAGATGAGAAGCTTAACACATCCATCAGATGGAACGGACTCGTAGTTTAGTACTTCTCTAGAGCTGCACTGTCTCATACAGGACCAATTTCTCACTTTCAATTTTCACATGAGCCTTTGATTCTGTTCCAGTCTATAAGGCAGCTTTGGAAATGACTCCTTAAATTGGCAAAATGTTCAAAACCTGAGTGAGAACTGAGGAGTGGTCTGTCTTTCATCACTGGAGCGGCGAAGACGAAAACAGAAAAATTAGATACACTGTACCTCGCAAAATGAATAGCCTTCTGATAAGATGATGTTTACCAGAAAAAAAAAATTCATAGAAAAAAAATTCATAATGTTGTCAGGTTTTGGAGGGCATGGTAGATATTTTGTGCTATCAGCGTGATTATTTTGGCCGGGAAAAGAGAAAAACAGGGGAGAACATGATGAACTTAATCCAGGCATGAGGAACCACCCTTAATCAAAATGATCACAGGAGCTGGAGCATGTTTTGACTAGAAAGCACAAGCCATGGAAAACATTTTCTATTACAAGAAATAAGTTAAAGATTCTTCACATTAGCTGACTGTACAATCCTCTTTTCCACATGAAAAATCCACATGTTCTGCTCAAATGAGAACACCTATACCCAGTACACTAATGGTCACAGTCATTACTATTAATGGTCCATTATAAAGCTAATGGGAGAGGATGACTAGATTTAATGGAGCCAATATGTACAGCATGTGCTTGAGAAAATTATGAAGCAAAAACCTTAATGTATTGAAATGACTCATCCTTGTTTACTTGCACTTTTTTCTGTCAGTCTGTTCAATTCAATTTGATTTTTAATACAGTTTATTCATTAATTTATTTTCAAACTATATTCTCAGATCAGGTATATTTTTCTTTAGGTCAAGACTTTCATTCGGTTACAAAAAATCTAAAGTGAAGTCAAATTGCATTTAAAAGAACTGCTTTCACAAAAGTAAAAATTAACCATGGAAACTCTTAGAACTATTGCAATACAAGTTCAGTAAGTCTAAGAATAGCATGATACTGCCTAACTTGCCACAAAAAACCCTTGAGGCAGATGAGGCTCACCCTATGTGAAGATGGGATCTGACAGTCACCACAGCCAATTTGTGCCACAGCTCACACTGGAAAGTGATGCAAGGTTTCTAGCTCTATGTGCATTTGGTTCAGAAGACACTTATGTTTCACTAAAATGGCAAACCTAAAATTCCTAAAGTGGAATAGCTAGAATGAAAAATTTCTAAAATGGAGTAGTGCATAACAGAACAGTCTATAGTAATACAATACGAATAAAAAATGAGAGCATCTTTAATTTTTAATACTGTAGAAACACATGAACAAAAATAATGGGACAGTTAAAGATAAGAGGAAGCCAGAGCTGATGAGAAGCTAGAAAAGCAAGGTAGTGAGAAGAAAGTGAAAAGCTGAACAAACTACATGAAATAGAGATGATAAGGTCTCGTTAAATTCTCTGTTCCTGTTATCATACAAGACTGTCGCTTGTGGCTCTGACATGTCATGCTTGACTCCGCTCAACTTAAGACCCAGGCTGACAGAGATTCCTGGACAAGCGGTTATTTATTCCTGCTTGCTCTCGCTGGGGAGGATGGAGGAGAGCGGAGGTATTATTAGCAACGTTCATCCACAATATCGATCCTGAAGCTTAGGTCCTACAGCTGAAGACGAGCAAAAAAAGACTTTAGATCTACATCAAGACAGGCATCTTGAAAAACTCAAGCTGAACAAATTCATTACTCATTACAATTATTAAACCACTTTTCCACTGAGAAATGAAGGTAGCTTTTACGCTGCAACACTACTATCCCTGAATAATTATGTTTTTAAACAGGTTTCCACAAAAAAGGAAGTTGTGGCCTTATGTTTAGAGAGTTTGACTCCTAATCTTTCATCTGAATGTGCATAGCCTGACAAATAAAATGGATTCCCTAAGAATTTGGGCAGATACAACTGATGCAGACATAATAGTCTTCACTTTGACATGGTTAAAAGCATCTGTCACAAATAATATGATTAACATCAATGCTAATAATGTCTTCAGATCTGATTGTGCAACAAAAGGAGGGGGAGTTGCAATATATGTGTAGTCTAATCTGAACAGTTCCTGCATTCAGTCATTTATCAAAGTAAATGGCTTGGAATTCCTGGTGCTTAGACTACATTTGGTTTCTGGCTCTGACATTATTGTGGCTGGTTGTTAGCGTCCGCCTTCATCTTCTTCAATTGAAGTATGAACTTTACTTGCAGAATTTCTTCATGATTGGACAAAATATGAATTGATTTTACTTGCCGATTTGAATTGGGACTGGTTATCGTCATGTTACGATTAATTTAAGGAGGTTTGTTACTTTCTGTGTTTGGTACAGCTGATCAATTCAACAACTCGGCTGAATCAAAAGTATGTGAGCAAATCAACTTTATTGGACTTCATTTTAACTAACGCTCCTCACAGGTATTGATATAGTGATATATAGTGATCACTGTGCAGTTGTCTGCGTGAGAAATTGTAATATTCCTAGATCTTCAATGTGGTTTATTTATAATAGATTTTTAAAGCATTTTAATGAACAAGCTTTTTTACGTGATATTTATCTCAGTGATTTGGGTGTTGATTGACATGGTTAACCATGTATACAAGTTGTTAATTTAGCTGGAATTATTTCAGATCAACATTTTTATCCATCTGTGATAAACACACTCCAGTTAAACGATTTAGAATAAGTCGTAAAGATAATCCTTGGTTCAATGATACCGTTTCTACTTTTATGAAACAGAGTGATCTTGCACTTTATATTCCTTTAATTTTATGCCCATTACTACTGCACAAGTTCATAAAGCACTAGACCAAGGATCTGTTTTAGCCCCTTTGTTATTTTCTATTTATATTAATGATTTAGGTCATGGAATAGAATGGCTAAAATACATTTGTATGCAGATTATACAATTATTTTAACCGCAGCATCTTCTTTAAAACAAGCTCTACAGCAACTGCAGCACTCATTGTTAACGGTTAAAATTGGTTTTAAACTCAAATAAGACAAAGTATATGATTTTTAGTCGCGGTCGCACTACGGCTACAGATTTGACAATTACAACCTTGAATGGTTCACTTATAGAAAGAGTTAGTTCTTATAAATATCTAGGTATTTGGATGGAAAGATTAGCTTTTAATATTCATATTGATAAATTGTTAAAGCTTAGACCAAAACTAGGCTTCTTCATATTTTGCATGAATCTTTAGGTTGGTTATCTTTACATCAAAGGAGAAAGTTACATATGAACTTATTTATCATAAAGGCTCTATTAGGTAAATTACCATCTTATATTTCTAATTTGTTAATATTACATATAAATAGTCATTGCACTAGACCAGGTTTGTGTATTCGGTTAGTAGTTCCAAGGGTAAAGGTAAATTAATTGCAAAATTTAATAAATCTTGACACACTTCCAACATTGAGTATTTTTAAAGGTCTTTTGTATAATGTTTTAACGGAACCGTAACGGAATTGCTTTTCTTGATCTGATTTTATTAATGAATTGTGATTGTGTAATCTGTGGTACTGTCTCTGTGATTCTTTTTGTATGAAACTTTATGTGCTGCCATTTTGACCAGGTCTCAGTGGAAGTAGAGACAGCAATATCTCAATATGATTTCCTGGTTAAATAAGGGAATAATAATAATAACCCTAAGGTTATGGGTTCAAGTCTTGGCCCGGCAATACCATGACAGAGGTGCCCTTGAGCAAGGAACAAACCCCCAACTGCTCTCCGGCGCCGCAGCATAAATGACTGCCCACTGCTCTGGGTGTGTTCACTGCTGTGTGTGTACACTTTGGATGGGTTAAATGCAGAGCACGAATTCTGAGTATGGGTCACCATCCTTGGCTGTATGCCACATCACTTCACTTCAAACACTCCAGATAGTCCTGCCCCCAAACACATGTCATTGGTTAAGCCGCTGTTGCTTTGCCATGCTGGTCAGGTTGTTCATACAGAGCAAGTGTTTATACTTTTCATTGTTTGATACACTGTACATCTACATTGCATTTTAAACTGGGAGAGGAAAGTATTTAAACACTGAAAAATACACACTTAAGCTTTAACAAGGGCAAATACTATCAACACACTGGGGAGAAAAAAAAAACACAGAGTGAGAGTGAAATAAAGGGCAACAGGCTTCACCTCATTAGCCATTTCTGTTCTTTTTTCATAATTGATCTCATCCCTTCAACACTTGTTCCCACTCACAAGCCATTTTATTAAACCCAGTCATGGTATTCCCCTATAATGAAGAAAAGCATGCTTCAAAATAGCTTCATGAAGAGACTAAAGACAAAGCGAGGAGACAGACATCCATCTATTTATCCACACGTCCCAGTTCAAAATTAGAGAACAGGGACATAAGCTGATATAAGCTGAGGGCTTCTGAAATGTTCACAGTAAATCTGCCATAATGTCTGATTTTGCTTGCGTTTTGACTCTGGATAGCTGGATAGTCTTGCTGGCCCTTTCTTTTCAAACAGATTGACTTCGCTGTATTTATGGCGACCATAGATCACATCTAAGTTCATCACCAGCTAAATGACCCTCACCAACGACCCTTTGCTGACGTACAATGAAATAAAAACTTGTGTGATTTATGTTAAGTGTTCCCACAACAAGAACAACCAATCAGCATATATCAAGGGAACCAGTGAAAGACTGTGAGCTGGTGAATCGGCCAGCTGTAATGGCCTGTTATCAGTGTGTCTACTGTGCTATGTGCTGCTATATGCTGCGATAATTCTCACAAAAAATATCCAGATCAAATGTCATACCTAAATAAAAGAAATAAGACAGTATATTTTCACAATTAAAAACCTACTTTTAGGACCTTTTAAAGACAGTATCTATACAGATACCATTCAAAAATCTAATTTTCATTTTCTCTCATTTTATTGTATAAAAAAAACAAAACAATTTTGCTATACAAATAACAAACTGTGTAATATAATGAAATACTGGTTTATGACAAATATGAAACATCCTTATTTGTTCTTCACAAAACATCCTCAGGTGTGGGAAATAATTGATTTTGCACTGTTTAAACATCATAGTAATTTGTATTTGTTCTATTGTCACATTGTAATAATATAGGTATAAAAATGATGCATTCATGAAGGCCTGATAGGACAAATGGTCAGCTGCCCCCAACTTTCTCACACTGGCCATGGGGACATTCTTGATGTTGAGACATTGAGTTGTACCGCATCATAAGATTTGATTTGTGAACTCTTGTTTGAGCCAATATTGCGAGTGGTGTGTCTAAGAGACCTTAGAGTCGCTTCTGTCTCACTGGAGTGTCTGGGGTATATTGGCAGCTTTCTGAAACAATCAATGGAACCGGTTCCAAGTAGAATTCAGTCTAGAGCTCTGGCTCAGAGACTGACGCCTCTTTGTGTGTCAAAAGGGGTCGGATTACTCATAGCCTCTCTGTTCCAGGATTCATCTTGACTTTTTGCAGCCTGTCTATCTAACTGTGTGGGGAACAGTGTTGTGCCTGAACGCGTTCATTGAACGATAGTTCATGAACTCGTTCATATTTTGGGCGAACGTGAACTGAACGTGCTGTATTACCGCCTGATGAACGTTACTGTCAACTCGTTTTTTCTGGTGTCTGTGAACGGCACACTCTCTCAGGTTAACTTCGTTCAATAGGGTGCCAGATTTCTATAGAGCCTTCCAGCCGAAAACCCGGCTAAAACACACCGTAAACGGGTCTTAATATGTAGCGGATAAAACACCCAATCTGGCAACACCAGCCACCAGTGTCACACCGCCGTCCGCCGCATGCGTGACGCGTCATCAAAAAAAAAAAAAACAAGCATGCAGGTGACAGCAGCATGTAGCAAGAAGGCGTATCATCATTTAAAATAATTTTATGATGTTTATGACAAGGTCGGTGACAATGGGAGACAAAGCATTAAAAGCAACAATGGGGAAGTGCTGTCCCCTCAATACTAATGTAAACCCTGGTTGGATAAGAATTCAAAATTGGATATGAAGATGAAATCTGACGCATAGCTTCATTTTTAAAACTGATAAAATAATTGCTGTCTGTGATTCTATATGGGCTGTTGCAATAATTGTGAAAATAATAGCTCGAAGCAACATATGGAAAAAAAGAACTATGAACTAGATTTTGTAGTTTGAACTATGAACTGAAATAGTTCATTTTAAAATTTGTGAATTGAACTTTGAACTAGTTCATGTAGAAAGTGAACTTTCCCAACACTGGTGGGGAAAGCCTCTCTCTCCCTCATGAATCCCTGCATTTGTTGTCTTTTTATGTGTAATATGAGCCTGAAGTGATGGACAGAGAGACAGCCTGTCTCCTCCTACAGCATGCGCTTTTCTTCTATCTTTCTGAACAGTGAGCTCACCTCAAAACTGCAGTGCAATTCAGTTAAGGTCCTGTAATGCTTTAGACCCCAGAGACTCTGGCCAGATATTTTGGGGCCTTTAATTTAGTCCGTCCAAAGACAAAATTACCACACTTGAGCAATAGTTTAATGAGTTTTTGTTATCAGAGAATAATTAAATATTATGCAAATATTACTTTGATTATTATGCATAGCATTTAATATAGCCAATCAACTGTTGACTATTGATCATGTAAATAATCTACATTTGGTTGAATATGACACTGTAGTTCCTAAAAGTGTTGCAATTCCTGATGTTTCTTGACCTTAAATGGTCATATATGTTTGTTGGATTTTTATGACCTTTTTCACGGTTTAAAATTTAAGCCTGTTTTAGGACCATTACAATTTTGTGCACTGTGACATGTTATCTGCATGTCTCTGTATGTCTATGCTACAGTGTGTCCAGACACTGCTTTTGAATATTTTATAACAATTATTCTCAGTGGTGATTGACATTACTGCAATACATTGATTTAATACAAAACAAAAAAAAGAACCAGTTAAAGATAGATTTAGATATAGATATAGTTGCAAACTGTGATGATTTAATTGTGAGAATGGAGCACACAACCAGCAGAAAAAGATAAATCTGTCCTGCAAATTACCCATGAATCCAGAAAGATGGATTAACAAGAGTAACGTGAAAGCAGCATGTTTTAAGATTTGCTGGAAAATAAGTTTTTCTAGATGTAAAAAAAAAAATTATAACTGTCCCGAACATCTGGAAGTGTGTTTGCAAGTGTGGTCAGCTGGGTCCTACCTTAACAGCTGAAGTGACCCCATCCTCAGTGGTGCTCTGCCCGTTCTGAAAGAGAAGCAGAAAGAGATTCATGCATATATGTATAAAGTTAAACTTCTTGCTCTTTTCTACTTTCCATAATTAATAATAAGTCATCAAAACTAGTTAATATGAAAACTAGCCACCAAACTTCATGAGGTGCCACGTGGGAATGGATTCATTAAACCGGTTCATTTTTATTCACCATCGAGTAACTCATTAATTTGATGCAAAATAATTGCAGAGGCTTAGCCTTCAAAATAGTGTACATAAACACAGTTCAGGCATGTTTACAGCTGGATCCTCTCGCTTATTATCGTGAGAACTGCCACAGCATGTGTGCATGCATGTACAGCTGTGGTGTCAAAATCATAAAAGCGTGTTATGCCTAGATGGCATAATCAACATCTTCCGGGGCATTTCAACAGGTTTTGCTCCTCATACACTCACATACACACGTTCTTTTCTGTGAATGTGCTTGAGCAACTGTTCTGCCAACAAGCTGGGTCTTCAAATGTAATTCTCCTGTATAACAGATTTCACTGCACGTTCAAAGACACTTACAATTATTCATTGTTTATACTTACTTTTACTAGGTTAGTATTTAATTAAGGTTTAATCATGCTTCAAATTGCACACTTTAAACCCAGTGTAAAAGTCACAATCTTATAATAATACTGTTTTGATGGTCTTAAAAAGTCTGACATATACAACAAAAGTTATTTCGGTTCAAGATTTTTCAGAAACTAAACATCAATCTGAAAGTAAAGACAAAGCGACTTTACAAAGTGCATTAATATTTAAAGAGGTATTGTTGGTTTTACTGTTGCAAACAACCGCATTGTTTGATCTGCACACATTTAGCCAAAACTTACTTTAATCAGAGGTTTAAGTGTGAAAAGCCTTACAGAACACAAAAAAATAAAATGTCTGCATTTAGGAACTGTATGTGATGATGGCCTGAGCAAACCACAACCACCCAGAATCAAAATATATGTAAAATACATGTAAATTCTATAAAAACATGTAGACAGAACTTCCTCATGCTATTTCCCCTTCATGTTTCCATTAGAAAAACTCATTTATCAGAACTCAACATTTATTTCTTAACACACAATGAAGTAGGGCTGCAACTAACGATTATTTTGATAATCGATTAATCTGTCGATTATTTTTACGATTAATCGATTAATCGGTTTATGTACTTATATTTTAGTTTTTTCCATTTTTTCCTCAATGAAATTATTAATTAAGGGTCTTTATCATTCAGCATAGACTTTTTAAGAGATTTTAACCATTTTGCATTGTCATATCCTCATCAAAAATATACATGGAGTTGTTTTATTATGTTAGTAATCCTTTGTCGAACTCTTCTGCAATCAAAACACTGACCCATACTCTAGCAAAATTCACAAGGAGATTTCAAATATTGTTTTCACCATGGCAGTCCTTAGAGCTCCTAAAGTAGTTTAACATCCCAAACAAAGCTTAAGGAATCTTTGAGAACATATTTTCACGAAGTATAAGGATAAAACAGAATAAAATTGCAGTGCATTGTATTTTATTATTTACTGGGAAAAAGCTTTATATCTTATGCTGTGAAATTGTAAACAATCCTTCGAAAAAAAAAAAAAGTGCCAATGGCATGAAACCTGAATGGAACTCACAATTTAAAGTAAAAAAAAAGAAGGTTGTCCAGAAAAAAAAAATTGGGACACACACAAAAAACCTGCTGTGTGAAAAAGAGCAGTGAATACTTAGAAAAGAAGTGCATTTTAAATATACTCAAACATTTAAAAACAAACGTTTCTAAAAACGCGTGTAAAACGCTAGTCGCGCCGCTTTCTCCTTCTTTCCAAAGCGCCCCTGAGGCGTCTGCCTTTGCTAAGCAACCATGACGTGCTCTCTCCATGACGTGCCCTCTCCATGAAGACCCGGAAATTTCAGCAAAGGATAAATGGATGCGGTGTGGACGCGCCTGGAAAAACGGGCGCATCGCACCGCGTGCGTGTCGCGACCGCGTCGCTTCCATTATGAGAGTGCATACTGCGCGCCTACATAGGAAATAACGAACTTGAACACGCAAAAGACACGATATGTGAACGGCCCCTTAAACAGTTTAGTAGTTCAGAGTTTACAGGTTACTCTTCATTTTGAAGGCTCAAAGTAAAGTACTCCCACTTCCCGCTGAATGCTGCAGAGACGCTGTTCGGGAAGCACGTGACATAAAACGAGGCCAGCTATTGGCTATTCGCTACTTCACCTGCTGTACTGGCCGAGTAAAACCTCCGGTGGCTCATTACTGCCACACTTTGGTCACCGCAGATTTGAAATATGCACGAAATGAGCCGCTTATGGCAAATTAAATTTATTTAGCGACGAATCGATTACTAAATTAGTTGACAACTATTTTAATAATCGATTTTAATCGATTAAATCGATTCGTTGTTTCAGCTCTACAATGAAGTGCTATCAGTCTCTTTCTCACAAACAATGAAACATGTGAAGACTAAGAGAGAATGTGTGTACCGTTTATTCATTTTCTGAATTTGTAGATTACCTGCACGACTGACTGATTTCTGCAGTTCAAACAGTGAATTCTCTCATGACCCGGCAGAAAAACACAAGAATCACATCCTTCACAGGCTATCGCTTTCAATTTCATTCAATACAGAACCTTGAGCCAGAAGAGAAGGAAATGAAAGCGACTAAAATAAAAAGAATAGGAGGAAGGAAGAAAACACTTCTGGCTGCTCAGGGAAAAATGTAAAGCAGACAGAGATCAAGGATTCATTCATTACTGCTGACTTCAGATCGATTCACTCAAGTGCTCTGGAAGTTGAAATTGCTCTGAAAATTCATCTTAGAAAAGCTCTGGTTTACAGTCAATGTCACTCTTGACGACAATAAGCAAGAGGTCTGGTATAAAAGTTTCCTTGGCAACTGGAAAGACCAGACATTGTCTCCAAAAAGTGACAAGTGAGACTTCTGGCCATTCACAAACACCATCTCCAACTGTGATGCACAACAAACAAAAAAAAAAAGGATAAATTGCTATAACTGGAGACTCAATATATCATCAGGAGTCATGGGCATTAATTTTGTGTTTCCTCATTGCCTGTATACAGTTTTTTTTTTTTTTTTACTCTTAAAATATAGGTAGCCATGGATTTGCATTTTGGCATATGGTTTTAGCTAAATAAATGAAATAAGTAATATTAAATAAAACAATAATCTCAATAAATCTACAACTTATCTAAATCATTTATAAGGTTTTCTCATGAAAAACTGCTTTAAAAAAAATGTTTTGCGAACAATGCCAAAAGTTTGGAGCGAGACTATATACCAAACAATGGAAAAAAAAAATCATTATTATTTTTACTAGCAGCACAGAACTCCCACTTTAAAATATAAGCTGAATTACATAAGAATTGATATGCAGTTACATAAATCACTAACAGACTGTGTCAAAGTGAGCTGTGAACATCAGCTATCTGTAAAGAAAACTGATAAGGAAATATGAGTGATGCTTAATTAACACTGCACTCGTTTAATGTCTACAACACTTTAATGAATCCAGGTTATTGAAATCTTTATACAAGATGTACAACATGATATATTGTGTTTTTTGTAGGTTCTCTAAGAGAAGGAAACAGATTTGTTAACCTAAATTTTGTGAAAGGTCAGAGACAAAATAATATCAAGTATAAAAATAAAACAAATTGATGGCATTAAAAAACAAAAACAGAAAGCCATAAAATAGCATGTGGAAATGTCTAAAGTATGTGTGCACTTTAAGGAGGTTAAAAGGACAAACAGCATAGAGACTTCGGCACAACTTCTGGCTTTCTAGAAAGACAAACTCAAACTATGGAAGAAAACACGTAATGAAGAAAACACACATAAAAAGATCAAGAAGCTGGAATGTACATAAAATGCATGAACACACTAAAGCGAAAACACAACAGAACAGATTATGGCCACTGGTCACACGTGACCCTGAAACTCTTTTCCTGACAATGCAATGCAAATGAAAGCACTAAAAGAGTTGTCTGCAAAAAATGAACAACTTCTCTCTCATAATGTGACCCTGTTACAGAAATAGCATGCAAGTAATTGGGACCAAAATGTTTCTCAGAGAGGTGAGATGAAGAGTGTGTGTGTGTGTGTGTGTGAGAGAGAGAGAGAGAGAGAGAGAGAGAGAAAAGAGAAGTGAATGGAATTAAAAGCCTTGTATTTTGGACTTGGCCATTAATGAAACAAGTGCATGACAGGAGAGAATAGACAGGGTTGCTACAAAACAAAAGAAGCACAAATAATAAAACACATAGCAAAATACATAGATGTATCTTTTAAGAGGAAAGGGAAAGGACTGTTGAGGTAAAAAAGACAAATCAGACAAACGCGAACATGGACATTTTGTGTGACATGTTCATCTTCATAAAGCATGAACAAAACAAAATAAATTAAATAAAAACTCCCTTGGCAAGGCTACATCTGGTTTGTGATGACCACAATGTGTTTTGTGGTTTGAATAAATGGCTTTCAAAAGCATGAAACCATCAAATTTAAAGAGAACTTTAGAAATGCCAGTTTCCCGATTCAGAAAGTGTCATGTTAACGGCTCATGAAGCTATTAATGGATTTCAATGTTTGATTGTAAAGACATTTTTCTTTTGACCTTGGTTTTGATAAACTATTCAGGTGCTGAATTGGGTCACCACTTGATGTCCAATGAAAATCTGATTCCTCAAGTAAAAAATAACTGAGAATTTAAGGTTTACAGTCATTTTTTTCTCTTTTAGTAAGTATTTGGCTTATCTTGGATATAGAATATTTTTTACATAACCACTAATGTAAAAAAACTAAACAAATTGCAGGTACATACTTTCCGTATTTGCTCAAAAATGCTGGATTTTTTTGCATGATGTAATATTAGTCCAGTCAAACATCAACTCTGCAGCTCCCTTAGACTGAGAAAAACAGTCTAAGGGAAAAATATAGACTATAGGTGAAGAGAAGAAACTCTTTTTTTCAAGCCCTGAAGAAACCAATATCAAAAGACAGGCCTGTCCCTATGTGTGACTCACGTCTTCAGAATGCAACTGACTGACAGATAAAATGGGAGTTGAGTTTCTAGATGCTTCTGAAGTCCCTGAATAGGTCAGACTGCTCCTTAGAGCGATAGGAGCATGCAACTAGGCCATTATGAAATCTCACCTTTAACCTACAGATCAGGTGATGCTGTTGAAGGGGATACACACCAATGATATCAGAAGAGAGAGCGGTACGGGGCAATGTAAAAGAAAGACAAATGAAAAGGAAATAAATATATAAAGGAAGGAAATACAGTGGTGGCCAAAATTATTTCACCAGCTGGTTTTAAGTTAGCTATTTCTATTTTATGCTGTACTGTGTCTGTAGGAAATATCAGTTTACATTTCCAAACATTTGTTTTGCCATTAATTGTAATAATTTACAATTTTGCGTTAACCAAGTGCAGTTTTAAATAAGCGGAGCTCATATTTCCTTATCAGTTTTTTTTTTTTTTTTTATAGATAACTGATGTTCAAAGCTCACTTTGACAATGAAAAAAAAATGTGTTCTAATAATTTTGGCCACCACTGTATAAGAAAATTAAAGAATTAAAGTATGGATGAATGAATGAATGAAAATAAATACATTTCAATAAATAAATAAAAAAAAAAAACTTTATGAGTCAGAAATGTCAGCTTGCTGATGATTCAGGCATTTGACATGCACACAAAAAACATTTGTGTCTATTTCAATGTCAAACCTGACAAGTGTGCAAGGCTACATAGTGAGCAGTTATACAAGCCTGAACGACTAGAAATGTGACACACCAAAGATGAAGGTCTGACAGAATATGTGAGCCCTGGTTAAAAGAAAGGAAACAGACAGCAGGAGAAAGATGAAGGGAAAGGAAGACAAAGAAATCACAGAAGAATGGAGTCATTAAAACTCTGCGATGAATTAAAGATAAATGTTTAATACTCTCAAAGAGTGAGACTCTGACTGGTGTTCACAGGTGGCAGGGATTTAAAAAGAGATGACAGGAAGAAATTCGGCTTTTAGTTCAGAGTTCCGGATCACATCATCTCCATATTCTCGGCCGTCATGCGCTGCTATGCCTTCTCACATTTCAAACCGCTGCACGAATCGACAGCTGAGACCGGAAACACAGTTTTAAAATCTGATATTCCCAAGGAACATATGCGGGAAGCATGTGGCAGTGTATGTATGGTATTTACAAAGGAAATGCAAGAGCAAGAAAGCAAGTGGGAGAAATCGGAATGAATTTGATTAATATTCTTTTCAAATATACTTTTAGAACTCATGAAGGAAACTGAAAGCCTCTAGAGCAGAGAACATCTGATCAGTGTACATGAATCCACCAAAACTAATGTCTGAATTCTGTTTTTATGGCTCCATCTCAGTTCAAAGCTCACAGCTTGGCTCGTAGGACACGGTTACACTGGCTCTTCTGAGTGAAACATAACCCCTCCCTGTGGAACAGACCGGGCCTCATACACTGTGATATACCGTCAACACACTTCCAGCAAATCTGGGAAGCTCCCGGGTTCACAGGATGGAGCGAGAACAGAACTGGTGACTCCTAGAGCACACAGAACGCCTGCCCTTTAATAGAAGAATACAGCCTCAAATGCTATCCTTTGTTCTCCAAAGGGTTAAAAGCCCTTGTTGAACAAGCTCCAGGTTCCATGTAACTACAGGCTTTTGAAATAATGATACGAATCATCTTTGTGCTGCATGTATGATTACAAACACAAATCACTGCTGAACCCAGAGAGCATGGCAGCCAAAAAAAAGCTAAACAGCAGGTGCTCTGAATAAAACCCAAAAAGAAATAACTCACATATAACAAAAGGCCTGGGAATTTTTTTAAGAGCAATAAGTGTTCAAGTTGCCAACCAGTAACTATATGAGGAACTGCAATATAGCTTCTAAGTCTAAAACTGAACTGCAACAATGTGCATGAAAATGCACTTTATATGGCAGCACACAGACTGTGGCGACAGTTTTCCAGGCATCTTGTTTCATCAATTCCACATAATGTGTGATTAGAGGCCCTTTAAGCATTGGCAATATGTAAATACTGACAGTGAGCAAGAAGCAGAAATTAATTTGTTATACAATTCAGGTGGTTTGTACCTAGTTGTATCCTTTTCCTATAGTACCTACTTACTTGGCCTAGACTACATCAGGAAGCACTTTACAGTCTTGTGGTACTTGCTGAAATGCTGTTGTAAGATTCTAATCAGCACAGTTATTCTGCAAAATTTATGAATCTAGATTCATTTCTGCTCCGTTCTGCCTCGCTTTCTCATCTCCAGAAAGAATTTCACTCAAAGGACTGAGAAGAACAGAAAGTGTTTCTGGAGGGAACCTGCTGTCGCCTCATTGGTGAACCCATTAAAGGGGTGAGCGACCGGAAGGCAAGGGAGAAGGAAAGTTCATTTAAGCTTAAAATTGAACAGATTACAATGACGGGAACAAAAGACTATAAAACATGTCTCTTGCAGAGATTAGTCTGAGAGCAAGAAAATAAATTACATCATCTTTCTTCTATTCTCATTAATCATGGACCTCACAGGCCATATCGTCTCAGCTTGCGCTATAGTTATAAAGTTGACCTCCAGCCAAAGTTGCTGGAGCAAATTCCAGTGCCGTGCAATGCTAACGGCTGAAAGTTTACTGTAGTAAGACACTGAAATGAAGCATGAGTTTAGCTCTCAGAGCTGTTAGCACTGTGGTCTGTGCATGTGATCAAAAGATAAGATTCCTCAAACCAGCATGTCTGAAAATATCTTTGCAAATCAAAAGGAAATGTAAACCTTTTGAAGAAAAATAAACCCATCTCACTGTATTAATGCTAAATGTGACAGAAGTTTATCTTATACTTCAGATGCAGGTGAATTATTACAAACATGTGGCTGTTATTGAGATTGTTACAGTATGATGTTTTAAAAGCAATAAAAAAATAAAAAAACAGCAGTTTTGTACCACACACCACAAAAAGTCTGGCTACACAAATTCAAGAGCGCACAATAATTCAGAAAGTACTATTTCCCAGAGTTTCTTATGACCTTAGACTTCTGTATTATTTATTCGATTTTTTGACATTTCACATGTACCTCGGAGAAGACAAAATGCACACAGAGAAACGCCGGAAAACAGCTGGTTCACTGAGCACAACATAAGAAAATCAATATTCTTCAACTAGAGTTCAAAGAGGAGAAAAGCTGCAGAGTCATTCCACAAAACTGGTGCCTTTTAAAATGTTTATTTTTAATGTAAAAAAATTCTGATTTTGAAAAATGTCCATAACCGTTAATATGCTTCATTATATAACCTCAAGAAAATGTGTAAAAAGAAAAAAAAAGCATGGATGCTTTAAAGCTATGACTTGCGTATTAACAGGGTTGACAGTTTAGCAGTTAATTTATTAATTTCTAGCCTTGTTCCCAAGACCATGGCACTGTAAGGTGTACAGCAGAAAATAATTATTGTTGATATTTCTAAACATATTGTGTGGTCTACTGTGCAAAATCATAGCAGCAGAGTTGAGTATTTCAAATCATCCATCACTGACAAATCTAACAAAATTTTAAGGTAAAATGACGTTAAAAAGACACATGTGCCTTACGTTTTCAATTGAATTGTTAATAAAAGGAGTCTGGATGACAACATTGCTGATAAATAATCTGGTTGGAAACACATGGTTAGAGACCAGCCATGTATCCACATTAAGAAAGTTTCTGGGTTTATGTTGGTGTAAAATAAAATGCCCTGCAACAAGTTATAGTAAAGTTAGTGATGGCTTCTCATCGTTAAAGTCATTGTTTAAACATGGTTACTGTATGTGGGACACCTTTCTGTGGAATGACCCTCCAGTGTTACAAAACATCTCACCTGCGCTACTTCACGCGGCGCGTCATGCTCGCGCTCCAAAAGAGCATCGAGTAAAGACACCATACCTGCAGAACTCTGCACCAGTTTTTAGTCATCTACAATTATTTTAAAGTATCACATTTCATTATGATTGCCGTTTCTCTCGTGAACTCCCCACGACAGACACGTGGACCTCTGGCACGGATAGAGTAACCCTGATGACACATTAAATAAGTTAATTTTAGTGCTGTGATTTCACCACCTCTCACCTCCGTCTCCAACTGCACCAGCTCCATTTTGGGCCATGGTTCTGCCAGTTGAGCAAGTGGCATTGTGTAGGCTACGCTCCTTCTTATCTCTCTCAAGAACTCAAAATCGGACGGGGATTTCTTCCGATCCCGTGTATTCCCTTGTGGAACTACCTGGTGTGTCCCTTTGGCTCAGAAAGCAAACGGGAGACTTTTTTTCTCTCACAATCTGCACAGGACGCACATAGTCACTCCGTAGAAAAATCGAAGCAGTTATTCCTGATTAAATGACGTTGACGGATTCTCCTCTCGGTCCGGTGATGAAGAGGAGTTGCACAGCCCCGTTCCTAGAAATGAACAAATCTCTCCCAGTCAGTCAGTCAGTCATTCAAACACACACGCACAGGTGGACTTGGGTTTAAGAGGAACATGCGCCGTGCGTCTGCGGCGATGAAACGCGTCCCCTCCGAGGAAATGAAATAAAAGATGTTACTGTCATACGATGGTTTGTCAACTGACACTTACTATCGGCGTGCACGCAAACAGGAAAAGAGGATCTGATGCTGTCAGTGTGTTCCGCTCTGAACCGAATCCACAGTGTAAAAGCGCATGAGCTTCAGCCGATCATTGGTTTGAAGACAGTTCTCGGCCAGCCCCTTTCTCCTACACCCCTCCACTGACGCCCCTCGCTGGCCACTTACTGATACTGCAAGGTCACAGCCAGTTACACAAAAATGAAAATTTGCCCATAGATTACTCAACTCAACTCTACTCAAATTTATTTCTAAAGCAATTTCAAAAACCACAATGGGCACCAAAGTGCTGTACATGAAAAAAAAATAAAAAATACATACAATCCAAATACTTTAGATCTGACAACACATTACTAAAAGCCATAGAAAATAAATACGTTTTTAACATCCTCTAAAATTACCCTAGATTAGGAGATTGTTTTAAGGACAGCGGAAGCTCATGGCAAAAGCTCTATCTCCTTTACATTTCAAGCCCGATCGAGGAACTGTCAGACACAGTTGATCCTTGGAGCGAAGATCTCAAAGGGTGATGTAGACTAATCAAATCAGAAACATACCCTGGTGCCAAGAGTAAACAGCACTTTATACTGGATTCTGTATCGAATCGGTAACCAATGCAATGAAACCAATACAGGGGCAATGTGGTCTCTTTTTTTGGTACCAGTTGAAAGCCTAGCAGCTGAGTTCTGAGCCAGCTGCACGTGAGAGAGGCATCCTAGATGTATATGACTTCCTTCTTTCAGATGAATCCAGTTCGAATTATATTCATAATTGACTTGGATCTTTCAAGCTGTTTGATGGCACTCAGATGGTGTTGCAGTGCATCAGTCCAAAAGAAGTTAAATACAAAACACCCATCCATTAAAAAGAAAGTGTCTCACACGGTTCCTGGGGGCGAACAAAGGTTAGATAGATTAAATTGATTATTGCGAAGCACAACCAATACAATGTTCTGCCGCAAAACACATGCTGCTAGTGGGGCAAAAGTTCCATAATGTACATTGGCAATAATTTATATATTGTAATTTCTGTAATCTAATACATGTTTAAGAAAAGTAAAACTTTTCATTAGAATTAATTGGCAAACTTTATTGCAGTTATTTTTTCATATAACAAATATTTGAAGCTTCACCCTTTCAAAAAAAGAAACTATCCTGTTATGATGGTTTTAACTTTGATAGCTACATAAATATAGTATACAATATTGCTAATGTTTTCCATGTTAATGTGCAAAGGTATTTACATGGTACTTCAAAGAATATTGTACTAGTAACCCCCCCCCCCCCCCAAAAAAAAAAAAAAAACTTATGGTAGGTAATCAAATGCAATGGTTGCATGACTTCCTAAACTTTACCATCAGTTAGGCACAAGCTGATTATAAAGAAACATTACATTTAAAAAGTTGCATCTGACTGGACTCAGGAAAGCAAACCATTGCCTTGCATACCAAGCATGTTTTACTAAAATACTACCAACAGAAGTAGAGATCGATGTAATAGAGTATCCCCAGTGCTGGCACAAGTAGACTATCCCCTTTTCCATCATGCCATGATTGCTTTTTTATGTTGTCAATTGTAACTGACTTGTAGGCTTGCCCATTTGTGACAAGGCAGTGAAATGCCAATACCTCTTGACTCTTTATTCTCTCATAGGGAGCAGAGAAGAGCAACTGTTGGTTACCAGTGGCAACCACAGACCTGCCAGCGTGCCAGTGAATCTGTTGCCAGAGTAAAACAGAGTATGAATGGTCGTTTTTATGAGATGGTAAGTGGGTGGATATGGAGTGTGCATGGTAGAGGACCATGTTTCATTGAGTAAAATGATGGCACAAAGCGCAAAATGCTTTAAATGGCACTAAAATACACTACTTATAATGTAGGGCTATGTCAGGCTAAACTGTAACATTTTTAAAAGGCATTAAGACTCAGGCCTTTTTCAACAACATTTCTTAGTGTGGACATAAAGTCAATTATATATTAATCTTTTCACAAAAATATACCATAGGGAAAACAAACACTCATGACCCTCTGTTGAGTGTGTCTGTGTGTGTGTTCAGCACTACTGGAGCAGTACAAATAGCAGTTTTGTACACAGATATCAAATGCACATACTCAGATATACCATGGCTTCGATTCTCTTGCTCTTTACTGCTAGCTTGGCCTATTTCAGTAAGAACCTGGCAATCTGCCTGCCAGTCCTTCTCTACAATTACTGTACTCAAAGTCTCTTTGATTCAAAAGCATCCGCTAGAACAGCAAATACTCTGCTTTAGAGTGTGAACACCATGACTTTCCGTGCAAGGTGACTCTCTACATTATTTAGTCTAGAGAGCTTGCAAGAGACTCTTAATACAACAGCAGATATCTAAAAAAATCCTGAAACCTGAAGATGTAATGCAAGATGTTGTACTTTTTATTTGGCTGGTTTGGTATTCCTTGTTCCATACCAAGGCAGTTTCCCATGTTTTACAGCATTGAGGGTTTAGAAATTAATCTAGTTTGACCTTGAAAAGAATGTGAAAAAGGAACGTTTAAAACACATTCTGAAAATTACTGAAATATTACAGTAGATGCATACAGGCAGTAGGAGCTGAATGAATTCAGACTGAGCAATATTTTTATGTAACACCTATAAGTACATTACATAACATTTATATAAAACATATATTTTTCATAGTAGAAAAAGTCATAGGAAATATAAGAGACTTTGTTTGAACCATGAACATTAAAAACATATTTTTTATGTATTTATTAGCTCTCCGTGGGTTTTTTATTTTTATTACTAATGACATTAGTGTATAAGTGCTCAATAATGCCACCTAGAGGACGGTGATAGATAACAGTGCGGATCTTTAGTAGTTTACAATATTTGGCTATAAATCGGTGAGACTGTTTCTATGTTTGTATAGAGCTGTGCATGAAATCTATTGGCCGTTTGCCTGTTTTTCCTTTGGACTTCTTTGGTGGACTATTTACCACACCTCATGTGTCATTTCTTCCCACAGTACACAGATATAGATGTGTTCAGACAGGAAGTCTTGTGTATATGTAATTGATGTTGATGCAAAGGCCTGCAAGAAATAATGGCCAGCCAGAACACTCTTGATGATTTCCCCTCTTGTTGATTGTTGTTGTTTTTTTTCCCTGCTCAAATAATCAAATTTGTTGTTCAGGAATTCATCAACTTGATAATTATCAAGCTAAACACAATCTAAAATGCAGCAAAGCTATTTAAACATGCAACATGTCTATGTCTTTCTTTACTATGTTATTAGTTTATTTATTTGAATCTGATTGTATTTTTTTATTTGTTAATTTAATTTAAGTGCATCTTAATCTTAATTTGTACTACCTTATATATGTAAGTATAAACACACACACACACACACACACACACACACACACACACACACACACATAAGACTTAAATATGAACTCCAGTTTAGTTTAATTAAACTTGCCATATTTTCATTCAGTGTCAATGATTAAGCAAAATCTTTAACACTATTTGCAGCAGGGATTTATATTCCCACACTGCTGTTATGCAGCATTTATTTGACCTAAAAAAAAGGCTGCCAAGGAATAACCTGCACTTCCTTGAGTAATTGTGTGTGTACTTGGTGTTGTGAGAAAGAACTACATAATTTCATCCCCATTGACCTCAGGGAGTCCATGCCTGGATTATGCTCTAGCATCATGAGAAGATGACTCATTCGTAACACATTACATTGCAGAGGTGCACATTACATTAAGACATGCCAAAACCCCTCACCCAACATGCACACATACATACAATAGCCTTGCATATGCTCGCTATTATTTCTTGAATAACTACAACAATGTGCTTCCTTCCGAAAACTCAACACACACACAGACTATTCAGCAGGATGTCCGCCCGCCCGCCCGCCCGCCTCCCACCCACACTACATCACACACACCCATATATGCATGTAAATTGTTGTAAATCAGTAGGAGGTGTGTGTGGGTGAGAAATGAAGCATGAAGCAGACTGCAGGAGCCACGGAGCTGCTTTGGGCAGAATAATCACTGGACTGCATGAAAATCTTAATGGCAGTTCTGAATGGTATATTGCCAGTGAACATGCACACTAATTCACACCACTCAATTCGAAAGAAAATCAGCATTTGGTGTTTTTAGTTTGTAAATAATCTGTATGCATTAATACCCAATATTTGCATTATATAGACATTTCATTAGCTAGCATGCTATTTTCCCAATGCAGGTAGTATACAGTACTAGTTTGCAACATGTGTTATAAAGGTTAGGTTCAAACCTTGAAAATTTATGAGCAATCACCATTGTGTTCATGAGCATTCTTTGTGTACTGAGGCACTCCTCAGACCGCTTCAGAGTTACTGTTCTTATAATAAAGAAAAGTGTAGTCAGATTACATATTAGTACAGAATGCATGTAGCAACCAGGATACACTCATGCAGGCAGCATAAAATATGTAATTATATATAATATAGTTTTGCATGTGTCTACAATTAGAATAGAGTACCAGTGGGCCTATATTGCACACTGAAAAATAGTGAAGAATTATGTGCTACATGATTTTACTATAACATTATTTCATTTCAGTGAGCACTACCTAGTTATCATTTCTAAAATAAATGTGACTATTTTTCATTTTTAATCCAATTTTGTGCGAAAACGTTGTTGACAATCCAATTAAACAATGAATTAAGGGTTGGGTTATTTCCAAAAATGAAGTATCTGCATTTGAACTTCGATACATTTCGCAATCAGATTAGTTAACCTAATGCTTCTCTCAAATTGACCAGAAAAAAAGCAATCATTTTACAGAAACAAAAATATGTCCTCTCCCTTCCCAAGAAGGGAAAGTTCTTGTGCATGCTTAATGCTCCTCAATCAAGATGTAAAGGTTTTAAGGGATTTGTCAACTAATGTACAGTTTATATTTAATAGGAGATAAAAAAAAATTAAGTTAGCTCTTACTAGAAGTGTGTTATGTATTATGCTGCATGAGAAATATGCAGCATAACAACAAATAGTAAAACAGTTTTAGTGGTAAAAAAAAAAACACATAAAATATGATAAACAAGCAAAAACAGAAAAGAAGACACTGCTCACAAGAGCACAGTCTAATGAAAATATATAAATGGCATATATCAATGGCACAATTTTTTTTCTTTTTTAATGTGTTATTTATACACAAAAACTGACTTTGGTGTGCAATACTTGCATATTATATGCATGTGTTTGACGTGCATATACTATGCATATTGCATACATATAAAACTCCTAAACCTAACAATTGCGTATCATATGCACACCAAAGTCCATTTTTGTGAATAAATAGTTTGCCAAATAGAAACAGAAAGCCGAAAATCATGCCATTGAAACACACATTAATGAGTTATATTATGTTATTTTGAGTTCATTCATCACTGAAACTGCATACCTTTATTCAAACATGTAATGCCATTGTAAATATGTCAGCGAGAGGCAGAAAAATTTATGAGTCTCCTAGATACAGAATATCCTCCAAAATTTTGTCTTGTGCATTAAACATATTTTGCATGCAAAACACACCATACAGTTGCTTTCAAATCTTATTCAAAACCAGGCAAAGTACCTTTCAACCCATTTAAATCCATTAATGTAGATTAAATTGAAAAGCACAGTTTCTCTAAGAGTGGAGAATGTGCTTGATTTGTTGCAGGTATGAATTTCCTGTGCCATCACGAAGTTCATCAGTGACCTCACTCCGTCTTTCTTCCAGATGTGAATTAATTTGCTTGCTTCTGCGTTGCATAATTAGTATTTTCATTGCAGCAATCTTGAGAAAATTATCCAGAAAACACTAATTATGAAAAACACAAATTGGATCAGGTCTTGTTAGAAGTCAACATCTAAATATAAGCGTGTATCAATAACGTTGTTTACTTTATAGAAACGGACTCATAAAGCAAAAGGCATTAATGCAAATATATTTGAATCTGTAAATAGTATAGATGTTGTATACTAAAGAATGGTTCTTTTATACATAAGAAAAGGTGTGGAATTCTGGATAATCTGAGATTATCTGGATTTAGATTTGGCAAGTATAGTGGCAAAACAGTGATTCTCATTTCTCATTTCACAAGAACCGGATGTGCTCAGACATGCAAAAGATTGAAAGGTATTTGGCTATTTCCTTGCATGCTAAGAGGGAGGAAGAAAACCTCAGGGTCTCAGGTCTACATTTATGCCTCAATTAAACAGATCTGAGAACCAATACACAGTTTGAAAATATGCCAAGGGTCCACTTCTAATAAATGAGGTACTAAATAAATGTTTAATTAAATTAAAACATTATATCAGCCAAATTCTTTCTCTGAAAAAATTAAGTGTATCTCTATAGCACTTTTCGTTTCAAAGCATCTTAGCAGAAAATCATGATGTTGATCTTAATGCCTTTTTTTTGCATTTAACAGATTAAAGCTAGGCGATATTTACATTTTGCAACCAAATAAAAAAGTAGACAGTTAAGGTCTGCTAGTATATCACTTTACGTTAGTGTACTGTATGTTTGCTATTAAAGCTGGATATAACGTATATACAATTAAATATATAGCTCTGGGCGACAATACATCCATTTTTGCGAATATATAAAGGTGACAGCGAAATGCAACCTTTTTGAACACTGTGTTGGTCACGAATCTTTAGTAGAGTCCGGCTGAGAACAAAGGATTTTGAATAATATAATTCACGTCAGGTCATCTCTGAGTATAGTCAGTGTCGCCATAACTCAGTAAAACTATTATCAAAGAGTTCAAGAGCTTCAAGGATACATTTCATAAGGCCACTCAATGCCTGCCCGCATCTATCCGCTACAATAGAATGCAAATCAAATCATACACTTGCTTTGCTTTTGAAGCAGCTGCTCTTTTATCATCTACTCCATATCCGTTCTGAATCCTATGGTTTCTGTGATGTTGCCTTATTGCACAAGCATCTAAAACTACAAAGAGAGACGCACTTTGTCTACAATATGTTGGATCTGTATGGGAGGAATGAATTACAGAGCTCAGTGAAGCCAAGATTGCATGGTGATTTTGAGACCTGTTTTATCAGGTGCCGGTTGCATAAAAGGTTAAGACTAGTCTTAAAAGTTAGTCTTTTTTCCTTTAGCTAAAGAATTTTCCTTTAGCTAAAGAATTTTAGCTAATTCTTTTCTTTAAGACTGGTCATATATATATATGTATATTCAGTTACATAAAAGCATAGTCTAAGTTGAATGCAAAAATAAGACTGATTACCCTTTGGCTATAACTGCTAGCTGGTCAAACTTGTATTTAAAACACTGACTTAACATAGAGTTTATGCAACTGGCCCCAGGGTTGAACAGATAATGTTTTTTTTTTTTTTTTTTTACTTATTTGCATATACAGACATCACCTAAACACTGCATCAATCACACATATAGGAGGCGCTAGATTAAAGTACAATGCACTGCTGGAAAAAAAAAATGTCTCTCATAATCCCAAAACATAAATCCTATTTTAAACTAGACCAGGCTGGGAGACCAGATAAAACCAGCAGACCATTATATATATATATATATATATATATATATATATATATATATATATATATATAATTTGTTAATATTTATAATTATATGTCGATACAAGCATCAAGTGCACTTGCTTTTTTCATTTGCTTAGAATGCAAATGAAGGTGATTTAGTCAAAAGTCTTGGAATGTTTTTCCTTTCACAATGGCCTAACTGCAAACTATGTTAATTCATTACATAGCCTACCATTTCTCCCAGCTAAGTTGTAGGCCTACATTTTTCTAGACTACTTAAAATTCCTCTGTTGGTCAACAAGAAATAGCCTAATAATGGAACATAACAATGTAAATAATAACATTATGTTAAATTATTGTTTCTTGTTGACCAGCATTAATTCACGATTGTTGTATGTTCAATAATTTCTAAGAAAATATCCAGTTGTAACAGTGAAATACATGTAGCCTACACTACAATTTATGGGGAGAAATGGGATCTAATGGGTTAAAATAGTTTCCCACACTTTACTAACACCAGAAAGATGACTGAGACGAACGAAGACCATAAAGAGTTAACTAAGTTGTTCAAAACACTTTAAATGTGCTGGGTGGGAGTCAGCAAACAGAGAAAACTGATTTGGTCTCTGGACACTGAAATGCCTCTGAACAAGTTTGATGAACCCCTCCCAGCAAACCGAGACAGGCGCAGTGCGCGCGAACACTAGCGCCGCACACCATTGGCTGAGAGCTCGGCTTTACCTGGAGGAAGGTGTGCCAAGCAGACAAGGATGAACTTTTCTTTACTCTGATCCACTTCAGGGATTTGAATTCATGCTCCTAAGATCATGGAGCCCGTAACGTCCTGGAGCAACGAGAGAGTCGCCGAGTGGCTCAAAGGTAACAGGCTGTGTTTATGTTTGTGTGTCAGTGATTTTTGCGACCGACAGGTGACTATATGTCAGTCGCTAGAGAGATACAGCAGAATTAAACAGGAACACCACAAATCCCTAAGGAAAGGGAAGGTGTAGTGGAATGAGGAAGCGCTTTTAGTTTGTTGATAAACTCTCGCGCGAAATTGACTCACAGCTGGTGAATACAAAAGCGATTTAACTTAACAAACTGCATTCTATTGATATGTCTTGCCTCATATGCAGAGCGATAAAATATGCTGCTGTCATTCACTGCGCGAGTCTAGACTGGCCCACATCGCTCGCTATATGCGCATGTCTCTGTTTCTCTCGCTCATATCTGATGATCCATGTTTGGTGGTTTGATTTTAACACTCGTCCAGTGTTATTTGTTTTATAGACCTACTTTACAATAGTGTTTGTGTCGCTTTGTAGGCTATTTAAACTGTAGTTACATTAGTACTGTAGTATTGCATAATAATACTAGTTGGTATTTTGTGTGTTGCTTTTGAATTATGTATAAGCCTATGTTTTACAGTACTTTTGTATTGATATACAATATAACTATAATGTTATATAACTATAATGATGTTTAATATTTATTCTGTATAGTACTTCTGTTATTTTCAAACTTTATATTATATTTATGTTTTTACTTTATATTTCTATTATGTTATCATCTTTACAGTGGCTTGATACGGCAAAGTAGGAGAATAGTTGTCTTTTTAGTCCGGTGAATATTTATCTTTTGATTTGTCTACTAAAAGCCTTGACTACTGAAAGTTTTGAATGATATTGCCCCCAAAAAGATATAGTTCATTGAACACATGATGTTATGAAAATGTTGTCAACAGTGGGGCATGTTGATACACTTCATCATGCCATTAAACAGGAGTTTCAGCAAATTTTAAATGGTTTTGAAATACAAAACAATTAAACTGCATGTTTAATACTACTGTATATACACTATTGAAAAAATATTGTCATTTAAGTTAATTTTGTAATTCAGCAGTTTCACACAGTTGGACAAAACAAAGGAATTCCACAGTTCTATCATAATATCAAAGCATAAAATCACATTTTTGTTATAAAATAAATTTTATTCCACTATTAACAGTAGAGTTTTCCCTCAGTAAAGTCCTAATTTGCTGCATAAGATATGGAAGATATATGGTTTACATATGTTAATGTAGAATAATGGATTAATATAAATACTAGAAACTAATAAGTAGCCTATATATAGTAAAATGCATGTTAATAAGCAGCTAATTAATAGTGAACAGTGTTCCAAAAACAAATATTAACTTGAATTTTCCTAGCCTTTGTGTTAGTTATTTCTAACACTTTATATAAAAGCATAATGAACTCATAATGAAAATATTAGAATGTGCACTTTATGAATGTAGACTAATTATGTTTGTATTTTTGCTATGATACTGTTAAAGCCTTGAACCTACTGTATTAGAAATAGCATAGAGCCCCTTATCTCACTTGTTTGTTTGTCTAAGTGTTTGTACAATGTTGTCTTGTGATCATTTAGGTTCTCAGTGTATGAGACCTCTAAAGACTTAATAAAAACATCAAAGCAAAATGTGGTAAAAAAGCTTTTATATTCCCTGCAATTAATTTATATGGTTTAATTAAACCAACTAAAAAGATTGTGCATGTCTTATGAATCTAGAATAGAAAAAAAGTCTCCGAAAGTTGTGGATAGTTGCGTAAAAATCTTACACAAAGGAATTTTCTTCAGGGCACGAAATCTTTGTGTTTTATCAGCTCAGAGAAATAAGCTTAAATCCTCAGTGTTCACTGCTTGAGTGACACACTATACAGTAGTTTACAGTAAGTATGTGCTGACGAGATCCATCTAGCACCTTCAACTGTATTTTTTACCTTGTTCATACCAAAATCAACAACAGAAACATGTCACATAGAGGTTCTGAAGTTCTTTCCTAAAGTAAACACACAGCAGGTATGTGTTTTAACATGACTTTCAACAACAGCTGGCAGCACAACTTCAGTGTGCATGACCCAGATGGCTCCTGGGCACCTTTTTCATGCTGGGCCACTCATTTCCTTCCATTATAATGGATCTTTTTTTGTGTATGTGTGGATTGATCAGTGTTGTATTTCAGATCCTCATATAGCTGTTTCCTTTCATTCATTATGTGTTGGTGTCTCTCTCCTCATTCTAACCACCTACTGACATAATTTTTTCTTTCTGTATTTTACTTGGGTCAAAGATAATTATATATTTTTTTTTAAATGCACCACAACTGTTTTGTGCTTTAATATATTGTAAAATATAAGTTATTCCTGTGTTGGCAAAGCTGAATTTTCAGTAGCCATTATAGTCTTCAGGGTCATATAAATTATTATAATATGTTGAATTTGTGTACAAAAACTTTCTTATTTTTATAGTATAAAAAACATCTGTGGTGCTTATTATGTTTATAATATGTGTATAATAACTATACAATTAATTTATTAATATATATTAATAAAATATATTATGAATATAAAGTTTAAAAGAGCAGTATTATTAAGTTTTTAATGGTAGTGTGTATATATATTAATATTGATATTATCATCATAATATTTTTGTAATAATATTTATATTATGACATTTTCCATTATTTTCCATTAACATCTGGTATTTCGATGAACTTTAATTCTGATGGTAATTCAAACTGTTCATGAACATCACAATTTCTCTGTGCTGTTTACTCTTATTTAACTTTGTGTCATATATCTGTGCATTTTTCAGGTCTGGATGCTCCTCTACAGCAGTACTCGTTCTCCGCAATGGCATCTCTCTGGCTCAGATCTGCTGAATCTTTCCTCTACCAGACTGGAGAAACTTGGAGTGCATAAAATCAGACATCAGGAGCTTATACTAGAGGCTGTGGAAAAACTCTGTGCTTTGGTAGGACCCTTGAGTTTGTAATGTGTGTGTGTGTGTGTATGTGTTTGTGCCTTAATCTTTGAGAGGACAATTATATAAAATGCTCCCAAGTAGAATAAATAATTCCAAGTAATACCAAGGGGCGTGCTCAGTGCTAAGTTTAGCCTATTTATTATTACCATCTATTTAAATCAACACTTCTGAATGGAGTGTTATAAAGAGGATAAGGTTTGTATTTGAGTGTGTGATTTGTGAATTCGGGGGTGTATTTGTATGTTAATAATCTTTCTGTTATTTCATAACCTGATATTAAGTATATCTGTATGAGTTTTTGTTAGTGCCTGTCTGCTACCCGTATTAGAGCCTCTGTTATAGAGGTGAGGAATGCTGTAAGACTTAAATCATTATTTACAGCCTAATAGCATTAGTCTGTGACTGTACTGCTCTGTATACCATCTCTCTCTGTCTGTGAGTTTTATTACATCTGTGAGAGTTGCTCACCCTGCTGACTTAAGCTTTATTCCCAGAGGCCTGTAACACTAACAAAACTCCAGATAAATCTCAGGGAACATTCTTCCACAAGTGTCTGACATATTTTTTGAAACCGTTTCCACTTCCATGCTTGTCTTCAGTCATCTTAGCTGTATAATATCATAGAGTTATAGTGTGCATTTATGTGCGGTTTAAAGAAATAAACAGTACAGTCATTTCACTTCATTTTCAGCTCATAAATGTGTTGATTGTTGGCTGGTAGACTGAAGCTTCCCCTGAGCTGACAGTGGATGTGCTCCATGTGCTGTAAATGTTTTGCCCGCTGGGAGGATTAATGTGGACCTGTTGGTGCCAGGACTCCCTGTGTGTTTCGTAACAGCACATTCAGGCTTAACTGCTCCTGCTTTACTAGAGAGAATACCTTTTTATTTTATTTTTTTAGCAAACCTAAAACTTTCAAGGCATGGACCAAAGGCAGATCAGGATTTGGTGGGTTATGAGGACAGTAGTTATGCTGAGGTTGAAAGTATGTTTGTAGGATAGGAAAAAATGCCATGACATTTCAGAGTAGGATGAAAGGTAAGTGTAAAAGGGAGGTATAAATATTGCACATTTATCTTTTAAATGTAGGTTATTTGTCTTTTAAGTTATTTAGGACACAGAAGTCATCATAGTTGGGTAAACGTTTTCTGTAATTGTTACCAACAGCTAAATAAATAAACAAAATTCCGCCATAGCAGCAGCATTTCTATGACTTTCAAAAGAGGAAAAAATATCAAGAGATTGATTATGTCAGTCGAAAGAGAAAAAAAGAATATTTCTGTAATTTAATGCCAAGATAGTATAAAACAAAGTATAGTGTTATAAATGTACATGCAGTAAAAAAAGAAATATATATAAAAAAATAAAATATATATAATAATATATATATATATATATATATATATATATATATATATATATATATATATATATATATATATATATATATAAAAACTAGATGCAATGTTAATAGCTGTGGAAATTTTTAGAGTGCCTTGTAAAATTAAAAGTAGATCAACTTTTAAATACACATTTCTGGCACCTAACATTGTTTCTTGTGTTTGCATAGACATACAGTGTTGGGGGTGACAATCTGCGCAGTTTGACAGAGAAACTGCGTGCAGTGGCTCACACTCTGCAGATGAGCATACAGGGGCGCTGGCGTGTCAATACCAGTGATGGACAGAGCGCCACCGAGCTGTCACAACAGGTCCTGCAGGCGTTGGTGGACGTGATCACAGCATCCAATGGACTTGTGTCTTTGCTCAATAGGTGAGAATCACACAGCCTGAACCACGGAGTGATGTTTACCTGTGTGTTAACATACAGACAGTGATTTTGCACATCAAGTAGTGTTGTGAAGTGTCATTCTTTCTCAGTCATATTGTGTATGTCTTTCATAATAGGTATCAATTTGCACAGCAGACTGGACACACAGCAAATGAGAAAGTTGCCACTCTGTGTAAAAATCTGGACATTACAGTGCATAAGGTGAGCCTTCTTGTAACACTGCTTTAAAGGAGATTCAGTTTAAAGATTGTCATTGTTTGCATTGTTACAGAGTATTTAAGTTGCTCTTTTCCATAAAATGTAAAAATGCAATAACTTTGTGTGAGTAATGGACTGAAATAGAAAAGGATCATGACATGAGAAATCAATTTGCCTTTTGACATATGAGAATTCTTTAGTTTATGCCATAAAAAATCCTTTCTTGAAAAATGTTTCTTGCCTCGCATCAAAAGTAAATAGAGCCCATTATAATCATTCATAATTTTTGTGCAGTACAGTACAATACAGTACACAGATGTCCGTTTAATTTGTGACATAGTCCATGCGTTTGAGCTCTAGGTTACTACAGTCAAAACGATGAAACTCTCTTCAAGAGCGCACAGTACTGAGGTTTATAACTGTTCAAAGAAAAGACTCATTAAACTAACACACAGATTTAATACACTACGTATAAATATCTCTACCCTTTGTACTAGTGACGTCTGGTTCACAAATGAATCGTTCGATTTAACCGGATCTTCTTAGTGAACCAGTTGAACCAGTTCACCAAATCGGACTGAATCATTTGAAACGGTTTGTGTCTCCTGTAAGCATTAATCAAATATCCCGGAGTAATTCATTTACTCAAACAGCACACTGACTGAACTGCTGTGACGAGAGAACTGAAGATGAGCCGCATGTGTGTTTTACTCACTTTTCTATGTGGACTCAAAGGGGTGTGCAGACTGCACACTGTGACTCTGTGTTGTTTCAAACTCATCATTCTTCACACGGGATGTGCATCAGCGCTCTGTGATGCTCTGTACTGGCACCTTTAGTATTATAATACTTATCTGCGCAATCAAAGATAATTAATAGTCTTTCTTGTTCTGTCCTATCTATCATATGTTGCTGCCTTTATTAATGTACTATACATTTAAAAGAAAGGTATTATATATTTCTATATAAATGTATATACTTGTTTTTTCATGAATGTATTTTACAACAATACAAAGAGCAATGTGTAACATTTTACCAGATTTTAGACTTATTCACTTTTATTTGTAAATAAAATCTTTCACTAGATTTTATAAAATTATTGTGCACCCGTGATTTTTCTAGAATCTAGACTACCGTTAATTATCCAGTAACCTAGTTTATAATAGTATTTATGTCATAGATTATTATTATATTTTTTTCATTCAAGTTGTCTATGTGTAGTAGATTGTGTTTAACACACAAAAGAGTGATGATCAGGTCAACACAAAAGTATAGAAATTCTACATTGATTAAAAAAAACTGTGCTCGTATCGGATCGAATCAGTTCTGAAAAAATGGTATCGTTGCATCCCGACTTCATATACATGTTCCTCTGCCAAAACTGTATCATTACAAGTGAACCTCAAGAAACATATTATTTAGAAAAATCCTTGTCATGACCCCTTTAAGTCATTTTTCAATGGAAATATCTGCCATATCTCACAGTAGACGGAACATGTTTTTATGAGTCTATAGTGATTGAAGTGATCGAGGTTAAATAGAGGTTCTGGTGATTTCTTTAATCTGTCTATGATGCCTATATTTTTTTAATTGCTTTGTTTGTTTGTTCTTCGCCTGATACAGTCACACTATAATGCTGACAAACACATGGTTTTCATTACACTTATTCACTGGACTCAAGAGGGCTAAGGCTGTCCGAGGAAGAGAGAGAGAGAGGGGGTGGGGAGAGGGTGAGAGGGCGGGGGCGGGCATTAAAAGTCAGACTATGAGAACTGAAAGACACTTTGGTTGTGTGTTATTCACCTGTGGTGAGCAGACAGGAGAGAAGGTCACATGGTATTCACATCATCAGAAGAATCATCTGGACCTGGAACATTAGGGTTTGTTTTTCTATTCATCGATAATTTTACACTTCAATAAGTTTTGATTGTTTATTTTCTGTCTGTACCATTCAACCAATAATTTGACATACTTCATTCTCTCACAAGTTTAACAGTCATCCTTTACTTGGGTGCAAACTAACACCCACAAACACATGCACACACATACTAATGATAAAACAGGATGACATACAGTGTTGTTGGAAATCAGATAGCATCTGTTTCAAGATTGGGGGCTGCGTTATCATTCGAAAGGCATCTGAACCATTTGCTTAATGTTTCTTGCAGATTTCATGTTGGCGTTAAAAGTTTCAATGGCTTTTTGGTGCTGTTTGTGTACTCATAGAGGGAAATAACAAGAAAATGGTTTGATCGTTGATTATGTGACTCAGATGTCCACTCTGAGACCAATCGCCATAGCTGAAGAGGGGAAGGAAAGTGTGGAAATGAGAAAGAAAGCTTAAGTGTTTCTGTGCATGTATGGAGAAACAATGTGCAATGTGCACACTAAGAATGCTGACACTTGATGCTATCAGCTTCTTTCTGTCGGCTGTCACACACACACACACAAAAACACAGAGTAAATCACTAGAGACTTGTTCTCTCTTTCTGTTTTGTCACCGAGTTCACTTTCCTAAAGCTGATGGCATCTTTTCCAGTTTAAAAGCATTGTTTGTATACTTCCTGTTTACGCTACAAACAGTATTGTGTGTGTATCATGAGTGCAAATGCTTTCTTGTGCAACAATCAGAAACTTTATCATGTACGAACGGCAAGAGTAAGAGAAGAGTTAATGTACAAACTGAAAAGCTGTTCTGGATCACCAATCCTTACATAATCATTCCTGCATACAATGGGGTCCAGAAGTCTAAGACCACCAGTGAAAATACTAATGTTAAACATTTCTGTTAAAAAGTTTGGTGTAAATATTTTGTTACATTAATAAGTTTTTGGTAACTTTTAAAAATGTAATGAATCCTTGCTCAAAAAAAAAAAAAGAAGTCAGAACCCTCAACTCAGTTTAGTCCAAAGATTTCTGGGAATAAAGAGTTAATTCTTCTTACATTTGAATACGTTTCTGACATTTGAAGCCATGAAGGTGAGTGTTAGGGGACAGGTGGGCCTCTGATCCTTATAGAAACCACGTCACCTGAAGTCAAAGGTCATCATGTCAAGCAAACCTCTGGTGATACTAGTGGGTCATACACGAATGACTGTGTCTTGCTCACTGGTGGTGCTGAGGTTTTAATGAACAGAGTTGTGTCCAGGGTTAACCCAGATATGAAGGGGAAACTCTTTTTTTATCAGAGATATAATTGCACCTGTTAGTGTTTTGGTGTGTTTGTAGGTATTGGCAGCTCTGCCCGGGGAGTGTGGAATAATTAGCAGTCAGCCGATGACTATATCGAGAAAGAGAGAGAAGAGTAATGAACTTTAAAAGAAGGAGAGGTGAGGGAGTGAAAGATAGATTAATTAAACGAGAGATAAGAGGCAGAGAGTGAGAGAGGGTGCAAAAGGAAATTCATACACACACACACACAGTACTGGAATACATCAGTAGATTAAGCAGAAAAGGTCACGTCGATCAGACAGAGGTACTGTATGTGCTTGTTTTATCTGTTTTACCTTGAGTATATTTGTCCCTTAATGTGTACATGTCTGAAGCTGCTTCATAATTGTTTAATAGTTGCTGGGAGTAAATGGTTATTTAATTTAATTTTGGAAATCATTTCTTCTGTATAGTGACTTAACCCAGTTCAGAGTTTACTTTAGTTTACTCACAATGTGGTTAATGTTAGATGATATATAAAGACCTCATAGAGGTTTTAAAACTAGTAATGCTCAGTTTACAATATTAGACTCGATGTGTATAATTATTTTTGCTAGGAAATTCAGTCTAGAAGGTAGTACAAAATAAGATGCACCATAAATAAACATACTAAAAATGCCTTATTGACAATGTAAACATTTCTGTGAGGGTTAGGGGATTTAAATATCATCAGCTCTCTATAAAAACAATATAAGTCAAAGGAAAGTTCCCACCATGATAGGAAAACAAGCATGTGTGTTGTTTATGCGTTTGATAAAGTGTAAATGGATCCATGCAGGATGTGAGGCAGATCTTTTTTTAGTATCTTCAGGTCTACTGGTCTGTGACCCCTTAACAGTGCACTTGATTTAGCTGTTTGTCTCTGCCTAGAGACAGAACATTGATATACTTTGGTTTGCTCCATTTTTGTCATTGTATGCAGCTGCAAATGCAGTTATTTGGAATGCCAATAAGCTACAGACAAAGAGAGGGAGAAAAAGATAGAGGATGGAAAGAGAAGATCTGACCTGTGTTTTATAACTGAGGAAAGCTCTCTTTCTTTCTGCAGTGTTGAAAACAGAGTTAATGATCATTATCAGTGTGAAATGAGGAGCTTTGTTGGGGACCTGAGGATAACAAGGTAAAAGCTTTTGAGTTGAATGAAGCTCCATTGTATGAGGACATCAGCCTCAGTAGAACTAAAGGATGAGGAAAACAGCAGGACTGGAGAGAAAGTGAATATCAGTTGTCGTTCTCTTCAGTTTATTTTTTCTTCAGTAATACATTTAGTTATGCATTTGCTCATAAGTCGTAACATAAAGTGGGGATAAAGAACCCTGGTGCAAATCAATGCAATATCAAAAGACAAAATATTCTCTAATTCTTAACTCATTCAAAGTAACAATGAAACAGAAGTAGCTAAATATATTTTTATTTCTGTATTGTAGTATATATCCGATAAATATTGTGAATTTTGATTTCATGTAAACATTAAATATTTTTATTAAAATTTCCATTACCCCCCCCCCATTTTTGGTGCTGATTTTTGCTAAAGTAAAATGTAATTAAATAATTAATTTAAAATATAATTAAAATGATGGCATATATTAACTGTTGGGGACAAAACTACACTGTTGTTTGTAGGTCAAAGAATAATTGAATTAAAAAAATGATTAAATACACAAATATGCAAATGGTAGCAGACTTGTTTAACAAAAATAACAGGTGATCCTACAAAAATATATGTAGTTTCTGATTCAAATTAGCTTAGTTTTTTTTCTGGATGTGATTATGATGAGATTTATTGTTGTACATCTGTGAGATGGCTCTCAATCAGCAGTAAGGACTGACCTGGGCTTGAACTATACCATGATGACCTATAAAAATACTCTCTGCCAATTTTCTTTGATAGGGTGTGAATATACAGTAGAAGATATCACACTAAATCACACTGAAGACATAAGCAGTGTGTGACCTGTTTGACCTTCCACATCATTCCCTCCTGTCATTTCATTCACTTTTACGCTTACACCTGTTTCCATGCCAACAACACATCTTAGTTCCAAGCACCTGCTCAGAAGCACAACCATATGCTTATCAAATCACCTCAAACAATGCAGATAATTGCTCTCGTTTAAAGTGCAATCCCAGCAGTCACTGCTGTGTTGAATCGGAGATGCTCTGTCAGATCTCATTGTCTTACTCAAAACTGGATGAACCTGTACTGCAAAGCAATTCATAAGTAGCATGGGTATATTGGTAGCAACAGCCAACAATACATGAGTCAAAATTATATATATAAAAAAAAAATCATTTAGATACTAAATAAAGATTAATGTTCCATTAATATGTTTTGTAAATTTGCTACCATAAATATATAAAAACTTAATTTTTTATTAGTAATATGCATTACTAAGGACTTGTAACTGTAACTACCCTACTGTAAAGGTGATTTTCTCAATGATTAGATTTTTTTGCACCCTCAGATTCAATAGTTGCATCATATCCAAATATTGTTCTATCTTAACAAACCATACATCAATGGAAAGCTTAATTATTCAGCTTTCATATAATGTATAAATCTCAATTTCAAAAAATTGACCCTTATGACTGGTTTTGTGGTCCAGGGTATGTATGTAACAAAATACATATTTATAAAATACATGCTGTTTAATATACATAATTGAATCTTAAGCTTAACTTGACAAGCAATAGTATGAAAAGTAGTTACAGTAACAGTACTGATGGTTTACTTCTTACTTTGTTAGGTTTTAATAGACTACTGGAAATGAATGCATTCAAATAAAACTCTTTGTGAGCCTAAATGTTTGTGTGTGTGTTGATTTCTCATGAGGGGAAGTGTCACACCTGTTTAAATTAACGAGAAGTGAGCCATCAGTGTCACACACACACATACCTCCTAAACACAAAATTCTTCAGCTGCGCGTCATGTTATATCCTCTCTCTTGCATACCTGAGTTCGGTAAGTACATGCTTTCATGCCTCAGATGGACTAACACTGAATCCGTTTAGCCAATACAAACAGATCTGAGCTTGGATATGAGCCCTTATTTGTGCTGAATTTCATGGCTGAGTGAGTTGTGTATAGGCTGAAGTGAATCTGTTGGTGGTCTGGGATTCAGTGTTTATCTTTAGGGATGTTACATAAGATCTGGCTCATCAGTAAATCTGGTTCAAATGCTTTTTCTCTTGCCACCGATCCTCAGCAGCCACCCTAATCCTTTAATTAGACTATGATCTACATGTTCTGTACAGTCATCAGTATGAGTGTGCGCTTGTGTGTATGTAATCTTGTGCTTAGCTCTTGTACGGGTTGCTGGCTGTATGTTAGCGGTGTTCTGTTTGAGGAAGTGTTTCATTGAGAGGTGTGAAGGAGCTGAATCAGCCCTGGAGTGAGTGGGTTAGGTGAACTCCCCTCATGTGTGTTTGTTGATCTCTGAATACTGGATTCAAATCTTCAGTGGGTGGAAACACTTGCATTTTTAGGAAATGTTCTCATTTCTCTCTCTCTCTCTCTCTGTCTCTCTTCCCTGTAGGAAACCGCTGTGTTTGAAAAGGAGAAGGACATTATATCTATTGTAAGAGAACATGGGCCTTCTGTCTCACTCTTACTTTCTACATATCTTTTAATTTTTTAATTATATTAACATACTCATATGTTATTATTATACTGTATTATATTATAATACTGTATTATATTTTCAAGCCTTACACATATAGCAGTTATGAAGTTCATATGAATATATTAATACATTTCAGTGACAGAAATTACACACAGTTACAGACTTTCTGTGGTAGGCCTAACTGATATACTGTCATTTACCACAGAAAGTAATTTTCACTTGTAAAAATAGTTTAGTGTAATGAATAAGGTTTTAAGTAAATGTGCAACTTATATTTTTGTTACATTACTTTATTTAATATTAAAAGTGTGGCATTTAAACTTTTAATTTGAAGTTTTCTGAATCATCCTTTCATCATTTTTGACAGCAGTGTATACTTTAACATTATCCCAGGACAATACTTTATAGACTTCCAGTACTGTACTTGCTGTAAATGTGAATTTTACATGTAGTTAAAGATGTATTTTTGATAGAGCTGAACTTGTATTGATCCTGGGACATTCTTTTAATATTGTATTATGGTATTCATATTATTTATATAATATTTTGTAAATGTATTATATTTACACTTACATTTGCTGTTCAGAAGTTTGAGGTCAGACTTTTTAAAATGTTTTTGAGAAAAAAAATATATGTTCACCAAGGGAGTGGTGATACATTTTGTTCAGGATTCTTTCACGAATGCAAAAAAAAAAAAAAAAAAAAAAAAAGGTTTTACTTGAAATATAAATATTTTTTAACATTATAAATGTCACTGTTGATCAGTTTTCTTCCAAATAACATCTTACCGACACCAAACGTGTTGCCTACAGAATCCTCTATTATTCCAATAATATATGTGATTATATTCATTACTTCAGAAGAAATAACAAATCTTTTTTTTTTCTTTCTGTCTCTTTCTCTAGTGTCGTCAGCTGGTAGCAGTGTGTGATGAGATTTTGACCATTACTCCGTTGCCTCTTCTTACCCATACTGCCCAGCTGGAGAGTGTTGACCTGCTCCCAGCTTCAGCAGGAGATCAAGTGGTAATGCATCTTATCATTTAGAACTTGATTTCTTTACAGTAATTCATTCTTTTACTATTTCATCCTCTCTCCTTGTTGTCCAATTATGTTTCCTATTTTTTGTTTGGCTTTCAGCAGCACAGCAGCACAAATTAGCTTTGAAACAATTTTCAGTCAGATATTTCACAATTAATTTCAAGGAATAGGAAAGTAATGCATTGAATTAAACATGAGACTTCTAAGTAGAAGGACTGAAATATTATTTTCTTGTAAAACATACTCTATTGATCTTGGATTATTTTTAAATTTGAAAAATCATTTTTGCAATGTCTAAGGTTCATGTAATTTTCAGTATTCAGTATTTATTTGGATACTTTGCTGATGTTAAAGGGGTCAAATGATGTTGCTAAAAAGAACATTATTTTGTGTATCTTGTGTAATGAAATTTGTATATGTGGGTTAAGGTTAAAAAAACACATTATTTTCCACATAATGTACATTATTGTTTCTCCTCTGTGCCATGCCTTCTGAAAAGTGTTGATTTTTACAAAACTCATCGTTCTGAAAAGCGAGGTGTGCTCTTATTGGCCAGCTATCCAGTGCGTTGTGATTGGCCAAATGTTTGAAGCATGTGATTGAAAGTTACACGCCTCAACATATACTGTTATGGCATGTCCCGGTCAGAACACCGGCATGACTGGGGATGGGTACCGAAACCCAGTATCAAAATGGCCCCGGGGCTAAATTATGAAAGACCGTAGTATCAGTAAGATCTGATGGTATCGGTTCTGCTTTTGGTACTGGAGGGGAAAAAATGTACGTACTATGTATTTTTGCTTAATAATGTTATCGTGCACATTTTATCTGTCAGTCACACACACCACATTGAACGCGGCGCACACACAGACATAACAGTATGAAAACTCCTGCTTAATAATACAGAGTGACAATGGCGAAGAGATTTGCTTAATAATGGTATCGTGCACATTTTATCTTACCAAACATTTCTATTTTGCGATAGATGTTTTGTTCTGCAAGTTCTGCAAGATCTTCAATCGGCAAGATCACTCATGCGTGCCGCGGAGGCTGACTGTCAGTCACACACTCCACAACGAGCGCGGCATAAGGGGCCATTCACATATTGTGTCTTTTGCGCACTCAAGTTCATTATTTCAAATGTAGGCGCGCGGTAGGCAAGAGCTTGTTACACTCCAAAGAGAAAGGTGAAAATTTTAATCGCATCATATGACCCCTTTAAATTCACACTATAGTTTTGCGAATGATATACAGATGGAGTTTCAACATTATCTTTCTCCCTCTCTGTCTCTTTTATCTCCTTCTTTAAACAGAGCTCAAATAATTTTTACTCAGACAGTCCTTTTACTTTGTATTGTATTCAGCTAATATGTTGCTAAGGGTGAAGCTATTTAAAGAGAGTTTAATTATGTAAAGCTCTTCCTTTCTGTACCTTAGACGCAAACACATGGCAGCTCCACAAAAGAGAAGTTCTTATGTAAGGTGTCTGTGGACTGATAAAATGTTCAATTAAAAATTATATGATTGGTTTAAATTTGACCTGTTTTTTTTTTCTAAGAACTGTCATGCTCTGAAGGCTTGTGCTCATGCTCTTTTTTTTGTGGGGGGGGGGGGGGGCATATTTGAAATGAATTTGGGCCTTTATATTTTGTCTCTTCAAATTAGACCCAAAACACACAATGCAACATAAATGATTACATTGGCAATCATTCACAAACCATACAAGGAAATCCAATAGCAGGGTTTTACACTCTTCAGTACACTGTCGTTTATTGACAAAGGAATGTCTGTCAAAATATAAAAATACTTGTCAAGTGAGACCTGCCTCTCCTGTTTTCTGGAGAGAGGTTGTTGGAAAACTAATTAGGTTTGTATTTGGCATGCTTGGGAGAAACAAAGATTCAGAGAATATAATAATTGATTATTATTGGTGGATTCAGTTAGCCTGAGGTTGTACTGTATACTGGTTCATTGTCTCTTAAGCAGGAGGTCTCTGTGCTAACAGCACATTTCCAGCACAATCAATACTATTTAGATCCAACTTGGGCTGACATCTGACACTGCAGTCGTTTCATTGACCAGTGCCGGTCTGAACATGCTCCCTCAGTTCTCCTTTTGAATTTCTTGTTAGAATCCTGGAAGGAGTGCTGAACATTATAGGAAACCAGCAGGGTTCATGGACCAATTACCAGCTCTGATTCTCATCTTGCGCACAGGAGCCAATGTCAAATCCATTGAATTCTAGTTTAGCTGAGGCTTAAGATTTTCTTGGCTTTATATGCACATTATTTCTTTCACATTGGGAATTGAGATCACCACCACAGGATCCAAACTCATTTTGTCACTGAAACAGCAGCAGAAGTAGGACAGGTTGATGGAACCCCAGCGCTTCAATATATTTTACCAAGATTGAAAAGCTTCATTTTGTTTTTCTAATGTATTTATTTAGGGAGGGAAATTTTGTGTTTCTGGCATAAACAGATGTAAATCATTCCCTAAATTGTCTGCTGGGAGATATGACAGAGTGTGTTTGCAGTGAATTCACACGTAAATGAATTGGCTCACAACCGAGTGGGCGAAAGGTTAACTTCCTCCTAGGGAAAAGGTTGGCTAGGTTCTGGACTCGCTTAAAACAAGAGTCGTGGGTTTAAATTGCATTTTTTTGCTAATTTTTCTTTTCTATTATGAGAATGAGATAAAAATGATGCTTCCACGTAAACTGCTTTCTTTAGGGTCAGAAACAGAGGAAGACTCTGCGGAAGAGAGTTGTGATGTCATATCCTTTAGTTTCATCTAAAAAACTGCACTTTCCAGTCTTCTTAAGTGTCACATGATCCTTCAGAAATCAATATAATGCTGATTTGGTGCTCAAAAACATTTAATGCAACATTCCAATGTTGAAACTCAATGTTGCTGCATAATATTTTTATCGAAGTCACTTTTGACCAATATAAAATATTTTTGCAGAATAAAACTACTGTTTCAATATTTTTAAATATTTTTGACCGTGAAGTTTTGAATGGTAGTGTATAATAATCATTAAATCTTAAAGATGTTGATTTTGCATTCAAAATCCACTTGGTTCAAAAAGGGGGCACATTCCTGTTTGTTTCCGGTTCCTTCTAAGCCATTACAATCATTACTTTGGAATTTTTGGTAGAAGTGTTTTTGGTGCTCTTTTACTCAGTAGTGTGTCTTAGAACACTGTGTTTTACATAACTATATATCCTGTCTTACAGTATCCTACAGAGATCTTTGAGAAGATTTTAGCTGAAGATGAAGTCCTTCAGGTCAACGGACAGATAGTGGTAAGTGAAAACAGTTCAATGGTAATGATGTTTAACTGCACTAATAGTGATATACTAGTGTTATTTACATAAAGAGTGCTGTAAGGAAGGAAATTAGCCAGGGTTCTAATGAGAGGGGCTGGACCCCGGGTTGGCACATTAAGACTCTTCCGTCCATTTGATGACCTGCCTGCTGGATTTGAGCAGATGTCTTTTGTCCACTAATTTGGATTATTAATAGCTTATGCCCCAGTATCCTGCAATTACTGATAGGCATAGAAGAAAAACAATAGTTAATTCAGATAAAGAAAAAGTGATTAAAAAGCAATTTTAAATGAAATTATTTGTAAAAAATCTAGCACATTTTTCAGAAAATGTCTCAAAGATAGGTGCAGCCACAAGCATCAGGTGCAAAAGAACACCATTTTGGATGCAAATATGTATTTATTTCATGCAATGTTAACAATACATCCTATTTCAGGTTGGCTGGAGCCGGGCAAACCTTGTTCAAAAACTGGAGGAAAATCCAAATGGAGTCACTCTGGTTTTGATGAGGCTTCCAGGATTCCTGAAACGCAAGGAGAGCCGAGCCAAGTCTGAGGTACTAGAGGTTCATCCTTTTCTCCAACATATGCCACTTTAAGCATTTTAGAAATAATTGTTGACATAATTTTCATGTGAAAATACTACTTTTATAGTAGCAGTCTATCTCAAAGACACTGAAATCCCTTTCATAGCTTTATTAATGCAGACACATATCTGGTAATTTGGTAATCAAATTCGATCTTAAATTTTAACTTCCACAGTTTCTTGGCAAATGAACCCATTGCACTCATTACAACAAATGAGATTTGCTCTCACTGGAAAAAAGGATGTACTGTACTTTTTCACAACCATGACTTGTGTATAGAAGCCAATTTCTGCCACATGTGAAACAAATCATGCTTTAGTAAATCATAATTGACATAAAACTGCAAATTGTGACATACAAATTTTGACATGGCCTATGACTTTTTGTCTCAAACTTGTGTCATTTTCTTTTTGTCACTCATAATTGTGACGTCTCATAATTATCTGTCTGTCAGGATCTCATAATTGTTATCACATGATGTCCTAACTAAGTTCTTATGTCATTATTCAGGTTTTTTTCATGATTCAGGTCTGTAAAATCAGATACAGTAAAAAATATGATTTTTGCTGTCTGCCTGACTAAACAAAGCCAAAGTGTTTTAACAGTGTTAAAGGGGGGGGGTGAAATGCTATTTCATGCATACTGAGTTTTTTACACTGTTAAAGAGTTGGATTCCCATGCTAAACATGGACAAAGTTTCAAAAAATTAAGTTGTACGTTTGAAGGAGTATTTTTGTTCCAAAAAAACCTCTTCCGGTTTGTCACAAGTTTCGGAAATTTTTTTTCGATTATGGCTCTGTGTGACGTTAGATGGAGCGGAATTTCCTTATATGGGTCCTAAGTGCACGCTCTTCTGCCGGAAGAGCGCGCGCTCCCGTATAGCAGAGCACTGAGAGGCTGAGCACAGCCTGATCAGAGCGAGAGCGTCGCGAAAAGTCACAAAAGAAGTGTGTTTTTGGTTGCCAGGGCAAGACAACCCTGCACAGATTACCAAAAGAGAAACAGCATTAAGGGACCAGTGGATGGAGTTTATTTTTACAGAGCATCAACGGAGTTGTGCAAGTGTTTTTGTTTGTTCCCTTCATTTCGGATTGCACATCGTTTATTTCTTAAGGATAATGCAGTCCCAACGGAAAAGGGTCACGATTGTGTGTTGGAACCACATGCGGTGAGTAAAACTGCTTCAAATACCTCTGTGTTGTTAACTTAGCTATCAGCGCGTAAGCACATCAAGTAAACAACATGCGATGTTGTCATCAAACTGCACTTTCCACATGTACAGCTTAAAAAAAAAAAAAAAAAAAAAAAAAGACGACATAAAGTGGAACTTAGTCATTTTCCAAAACCGCTAAGCAAATATATACAGTTTCAGTACATACCACATAGAGACGCCTTTGCTGATGCTGCTCTTGTTAAATTTCAGCCTCTGGATCTGTGTCACAGCTTCCACATGCTCTCAACTCAAAAGCCTACTGGCACTCGTGATTCTTTAGCTCCGCCCACACGTCACGCCTCTAGGCGCTCATGTTTTTCCGGGAAAAATCGGTACAGACTATCTTTCTCTTATAAATATAATAAAAATAAAGACTTTTTGGAGTTATGAAGGATGCAGTACTACTCTATAGGTACTCAAGATTAACAGGATATTGAGTGAAAACGAGCATTTCACCCCCCCTTTAATAACCAGATAGAAATGAACACGAGTCTCATAGGTGCAAGCATTTTACTCTCTTTTTTTTTTTAGCAGTTGCTTTGCAACAGATTTATTGACGTCGCCTGTGGTTGTGCTTGTTCAGTAAGCAACACATTTGCTCTTTGTGACACTTAAATGATTACAGATTCTCTCACACAAGCAGACTCAGACATGCACATTAAAATAAACATTTTCAAATGAAAGAGACAATCTAATTTTCATATGACCTTGTCGTGCCTTAAGAGCATCGTCATGACAACAGCAACTTTCTTCCCTCCAGTCTCCCGTGACTGTAAACACTCATTAGGACAGTGTGTGATGGAGCAGTCATGTGGCTTTTAAAATGTTTGGGTCTGTTGCTGACCCTGAGGGACTGATCCATGGGGATGTGACAAACACACAGATCCCTTTACATACTGATGAATGCAGACACAATCCTTTTTTTATCAAGCACATTTCAGTGTTGTTTTATTATCATTGATAATACTATTCCTATTTCTATTTCTGTTTTTATTTTCATAAAATGTTGTGCTTTTTTGTTATTTTTTATTATTATTTAGTTGTAGGTTATTTAGATTTTAGTTATTTTTAGTGCCTTAACTTACACTAAAAGAAAACGAAAAATGTGGCCTTGGGAACTAGCTGGAATAAAATAAGTTGAATCCCCCCTCCTCCCAGGTAATGAAGATGTTTATGGTTTTAGTTAATGATAATAACCCTGACATAAACTACTGTTCAAAAGTTTGAGATCAGAAATATTTTTTATATTTTTTTAAAGAAGTCTCTTATGCTCATCAAAGTTGCTTATTTGTTCAAAAATACAGAAAAATGCATTAATTAATATTATTGCAATTTAAAATATTGTTTTACTATTTTACTATACTTTAAAACACAATTTATTCCTGTAATGCAAAGCTGATATTTCAGCATCATTACTACATTTTTCAGTGTCACATTTATAATCAATATTGGAAATTTATCCATTTTTGCTGCTTAATATTTTTTGGACCATATGATACTTTTTGTCAGGAATCTTTGATTAATAAAAAGTAAAAAAAAAAAATTTTTTTAATAATATACACAACCATTTAAATGTTTAGGGTCTGTAATTTTTTCATATTATTCACACTTGAATGATTCAGATCATTAAACTAATATTAATATTATATAATGATAACCCAAGTAAATACAAAATTCATTATCATCAAAATAATTGTTTTATTTATTAAGGGAAAAAAGCTGTCCAAACCTGCATGGCACTATGTGAAAAGGTAATTGCCCCCTAAATCTAATAACTGGTTGTCCCACCCTTTACAGCAACAACTGCAATCAAGTATTTGCAATAACTGGCAATGAGTCTTTCACATCACTATGGTGGAAGTCGTATTTAAGTCCGGACATTGACTTGGACACTACAAAACCTTAATTTAGTTTTTCTTGAGGCATTCAGAGGTGGACTTGCGGTTGTGTTTGGGATCATTGTCCTCCTGCATAACCTAAGTGCGCTTCAGCTTGAGGTCACATTGAGGTATGATAGAATGCAGAATTCATGGTTCCATCAATTATGGCAAGTCGCAAGTTGCAAAGCAGCCCCAGACCATTACACTGAGTGCAGTGTAGAGAGTAAAACCTACCCCTCCTCGTCCTGCTGGTTCGAGGAAGCGGTCAGTCACGTGTGTGTAGGATGACCGATCTTAAGCCCCGGGTAAACCTCATATTCAGCATTCCTTTCCATCTCGCACATAGCCGTGTCTTCTGAAAAGTTTATGTGAGATAATTTCACAGAGCTTGTCAAACATTGTTTTTGCTTCAAATTGGGTTATTATTCGGTCAAATGATGTGTATGATTATTATTATATATCTAAAATTATATGAAATTATATAAATATTATGTATATGAATTCTATAACAAATTAAATAACTGTAATTACAGATTTAGGTTAAATAAAGATGCCAGTCTTTAATTTTTTATTTTTAGGAAACAAATAAAATAATGAAAAAATTATACTGTTCTTTAATGTTGCTCAAAAACAAAATATATTCTGTCCAGTGGGAATTTTTTTTTTCACCCAGTCATTAAAAAAAAAAAAAAACATTTCAGAGCTGTAACAACAATACCATGAAACTGTGATATTTTTTCCTAAAGTTATCATACCATCAAAATCTCATACCGGCCCATGCCTAATAAAGATATTTTTTGGCAAATGTGAGACAAGCCTTTGTGTTCTTTTTGGTCAGCAATGGTTTTTGCTTGGGAATTCTCCCATGGATGCTGTTTTTGCCCAGTCTCTTTCTTGTTGTTGAATCATGAACACTGACCTTAATTGAGGCAAGTGAGGCCTGCAGTTCTTTAGATGTTGTTCTGGGGTTTTTTTATGACCTCCTGGATGAGTCGTCGTTGTGCTCCTGGAGTAATTTTAGTAGGCTTTCCACTCCTGGGAAGGTTCACCAATGTTCCAAGTTTTCAACATTTGTGGATAATGACTCTGACTGCAGTTTAAATATATTCTATTGCCCCCGAAGTACTGCTTAATAAACCCAAACACAGGCACACAGTCTTACTGGAAAAAGACACATAAAAGTACTTAAACTTGCCACAAACTCACCATGACCATTCACAAGGCATGAAAATGTGCTCATAAACTCATTGTCGCACACCTAAAATATGTCGCCACAAAAAAATATGCATTGGGTTTTTCCAAACATCTCATCAATCTAACCATTTCCTTACTTTCAGAGAGAGGAGGAAGAAGAAGAAGAGGAAGAGAAAAGCCGACCTTCTCTTTTGGGCAGGGTGGCAGCTTCAGTCCGCTCTATGTCCTTCAGGTGAGTTCGGCTCCGCTGAATATCCTCAGATGCTCTTATAATCACTATATTGCTTTTTCCGATGCTAAATTTGCATGAGGCTCTGTAGAGGGATTTCTTGTCGCTCATTTCATTTTTGCTGTTAAAACATAATTGAGGTGAAGATATTATAGTAGTTAGAGGCAATATGGTATGAAATAATATGATAGATTTGTATTTGCCTACCATAATGCTTAGCCTTGAGTCTGTGCTTTCCATTATTTGCCTTTTTTACAGTAAACTTACTGTGTACAAGAAGTGAAAGTCTCCATTTCTCTGCCTGTGTTTCATAAACCAAATTCTTGTTTCATAACTGTTTTCGATGAGCTACAGTGAGGACATGCAAGCGATCCGCTATCTCAGGTCTGTGTGTGTGTGTATAGCATGGTTGAGCTGGATTTGAAAGTGAACTATAGTATGCGTGTGTCTGTACATGTAGCGCTGCAAAGGTCAACTTCGCTGACTTTGTTTATCGATACATTTTTTTGTGTTTTTATGCTTTCATATAGTGTATACTGTATGTGTGTGTGTTTATGTATCACAGATCAGCATCAGACAGCACACATTATTTCAGACGGGAGAAATCAGCACTCTCTAGTGCACAAAGCTCTAATGTACATCAGCCAAACACGTTAAAGCCAGGGACAGGTAAGAGTCACAGCAGACTTTACAGAAAATATCGAAGATACTGAACATATAGATTTGTTGTTTAGCTTACTGACGTTTACAGCTTTGATGGTAACACTTTAGAATAAGGTTCATTAGTTAATGTTAATTGACTAATTTAGTTAACATGCACTAAGCAAGAACAATCCTTCTTCAGCATTTATTAATCTTAGTTAATGTTAGTTTCTACATTTACTACTAATGCATTATTCAAATCAAAATTGTGCTTGTTAACATTAGTTAATGCACTGTGGATTAGCATGAACTAACAGTGAATAACTGTACAGTATTTTCATTAACTAACATAAACAAAGATTAATAAATACAGTAATAAATGTATTGTTCATTGTAACATTAACTAACGCATCCTTATTCTAAAGTGTTACCGCTCTGATTACATCGTACATGCTCTTTAAAAATGTTTCAATCTATCTTCACTTTTGTAGATTCTCTGCGTGCAAGTCGAAAAAGTTTGCAAATAGGTTTAACTGCAGAAAGGAGTCCGTCCCCGCAAGACTTGGAGCTCAACCGAGCCAGCACTAGCTCCTGTCCTGACATGGCAGGACTGAGAGTAAGAACAAAAAAGATTTATTACATGTATAAGCATTCATTTGGTATGACACACAACTCAATAGACTTTCATAGTCAAAAAGCAAGGTCCATTTTGGAGAGATATTATAATGATTTGTCACCCTTGAGCATGATAAACTTGAGTGTGCCATGAGTCACGGAGAAGCATGTGTTGGGGCATCTCACTATAAAGTGTTTCTAATGAGGCAACTCTAATGAAATCAGCAGAAGCTCTTCTTTAAACCCTGTGATCTCAAAGTAATTATATGTTTCTTTTTACCGCAGGAGGAAAAGGAGAACAAAAAGAGCTCTACTAAAGGTCAGGCGTGGATTTGTTCATTCACTCCTTTTTCTAGGACTTATATCTTATATCATTCATTACAAAATAATGACACTACCCTGATTCATATGAACACTTCAGGAACACGGTCAGCGCTGAGCCGGAGGAGGGTGTCCTGTCGTGAACTTGGCCGCCCAGACTGTGACGGATGGCTCTGGAAGAAGAGAAAAGAAACAAACGTCTTCATGACTCAGAAATGGCAGAGATTTTGGTTCGTCCTGAAAGGCCCTACACTGTATTGGTATACAAGCCAACAGGTTAGTACAAGTTTACTTGCAAAGAGGTTCAATTCAGATGTAAATGTTCATGTTTATAAAGTGCCAATCTGTGTAACCAATTACAAGTGTCCATTACTATAATAACTTTTTTGTCAAACTGAAAAAAACCCTTCTTGAAAGCATTTTCATCTTTTTTTATATATTTAATTGTTTTATTTTCTCCTATTTTTATGTTTAAATGACCTTATTCATCATCTAATGCTCATATATAGTTAATATTTTTTTAATGTAGATATATTTCAAATAATTATTGAACCCATATATTTGTGCAGGAGGAGAAGGCGGAGGGCTTAATCAAGATCGGCAGCTACAGTATAGAGAGCGCAGGAGAACACAAGAGGAAGTAGTGAGTATCTCCTGCACTACACAGAACACGCTGGATTTAATTACCCATTCATTATTTGCAGCTAAGTCAGATTTGAAGGGATGCGTATTTGTTGACTGAACAACATTAAACCCCATTCAGCATGATTGTTTGTGTTCACACTGTCATAAAGAAACAGAAGTCGTCTGTCTCCGCAGACTCTGTGTTTGTGGTTGGCTGTGAGAGTATCAGACGCAGGAGGGCAGTTAGCCGGAGAGGTGTGAATAACAGAATTACACTTTGCATTCCTCCGAGCGTCCCCCGCAGTCCACAGTCACTGAACAGCACAACCTGCCACCAAAATGACTAATGAGTTCTTGTTTTTTCATTAAGCTGTGAAAGCCTTTGCCCTGAGATTAATGGATATTATCATCTGATCTCTTTCTCTCTCTTTCTCTTTATCTTCTAGTGTATTTCAAATGTGCCATCCGCGCTTCCAGAATTTTTTCTTCGCTGCTGATAATGTAACCGACATGAGCAAGTGAGTGTGGCTGCATATAAACAAGCATTTTCTCTACCGCTGCATCCAAACGACAGTCATTCATGATTTTATAGCTTAGAGAGCATTTTGTAAAAATCATTGAGTAGCGAAATGTCACAATGATTAGCTCTTGCTGCGCACCTGCAGTTTCTCTTCATGTGCAAATGATTATGCTTTGACCTTTTGAATTTTAAAAGATGTTTTGCAATGCAATGCAATGCAATGACACTGTATCTTTTAAGGTGGAGTGTGTGATGCGAAGGTACTTTTTTAAAGTTTAGTGTGCATAGCCGACCATAAGCGATTTGTAGGTTTACTTCACAAATAGTGCAAATACTGTGTGGGAGAGTTTAGTATAAATTGCATATACTCACAGCTGAGTTTATTTTGACACTATCTTGTGAATATCTATATATTACTGAGAATAAAATTTGTCAAATAAATATTTTGGTAGCAAGTGAACAGCATCTTCTAATTATTTAAAAAGCTCCTTTAAAAAGGGGTTAATAAATATTCTGTGGGATAGTAGAATTTTTCATGAAAACAGAGTGCAAGGAAAAGGAGGATGTTTTGGGAACCAGACTGTTTTTTCCATTATCTTTTGGTGCCTCTAATGCTGTGGTTCTCAACCTTTTTGACTCCAAGGTCCTCTATAGTCCAAAACAGTTTTCGAAAACTGATGTGATTGGTTGTAATAAAAATAACTTTTTTTTTTGTTCTCTATGTTGTCAGACAACAAATTAAGATATTTTTGATGAAATCTGAAAGCTTTCTGACCTTCCATAGACGTTAAAAGCACAAAAAGTAGTAAAGACATTGTTAAAATAGTCCATGTGACATCAGTGGTTCAACCGTAATTTTATGAAACTATGAGAGTGCATTGCGACACTTTTATAAATGTGTCGAAGACTGACACAGAAGAGAAAAAGTCATTATTTTTGTTTCCTTTACACAGAAGTTTTCTTGTAGCATCATACAATTAAAGTTGAACCACTGATGTCACATGGACTATTTTAATAATGTCTTTACTACCTTTCTGTGCTTTGAACATGTCAGTTGCGTTGCTGTCTATGGAGAGTCAGAAAGATCTCAGGTTTCTTAAAAAATATCTTAATTCGTGTTCCGAAGATAAACAAAGATCTTATGGGTTTGGAAAGACATGAGGTAATTAATGACAGAATTTCTGGGTGAACTGTACCTTTAAATAATTTTAAGACTTATTTAGGCTCCCTGAAAGCTTGCTGAAGCTCCCTAGTGGGATTGGCCAACTAGTTGAGAAACTTTATTGTAATGATTGGTAAAGGCTTGTAAGCTGGGAAGGCTTGTATTAGTTATTTAAAAATATATTTTTGTAAAAATAAGTTTTTTAGTGTTTGGTCAGATAATTCAACAGCCACTGCATAGCACCTACAGGAAATTGGAGTGGAGCACATTATGTAATAGCACTACAGATTGGAGCTCTCTTTTACACTTCATGATTTGTCCCATGACCAGAGGAACTCGGGTGCTTGTTACCTCTAAAAATAGAGCTGGGCAGTTGTGTTAACAATCATGTATCATTCCCCCACTTGTTTGACAAACGATAATATTAGACCAATATCAGGTGACTCAGTTTGTGTCTTCTAAAGAGTTTCATGCAATTTAGGTCCATTATTTTCAAGCACAATTGTCCAGATATTCTGTTGCCAGGTTGCACTAGTCGATCTTAGCCTCGTTATAAAAAGCTCTGAACTCTAAAATGAATTTTAATGGCTGTGACCTCTTGAGTAGCACTTGAGGAGCTGCAGTAAAGCAGTGAGTCAGCCGACGCTCCGAGCCAGACATACAGAGCAACAGTGTCAGTCGGCCTGTGGCACTGGAGATTGCGGGAAGACCAGACCGTTTAACCTCATGTTTACCTGCCTATTATTGCTCTGTGCTACAGCACACATACACATTCCATGGGTTTCACACATTCAGAATTTCTCACAGCTCACCTCTGCCCCCTGCTGGCCTTCACCTAATGCAACACAATACAAATAGGAAACTGGTGAGAAATCTCTGATCTCTATTTTTCTCTCTCTGTCTCAACAGATGGATTAATTGCTTAATCACAGCCATTCAGAAACATAAGAAAGGTGTTCAAAGTCAGCCAGACAGTGAAGAAGGTAGGAAAACAACACATTCACGTTATTTTTAATAGCTAGCATCTTTACACAGCTAAGTTAAGGTGGTGCTGTGACAGCTCCAAGTTCTGTGCGAAATAAAATCTGTTCTACAGTATCAGTTTTGACTGATAAAATGCTACATGAGAACATTCTTGACATTTTTGTCAATTATCGGACATGCATGAAAATTTGTTTCAGATGATTATGATTCCAACAGAAATGTATTTATAATGCTTCGTTACTGCATCATGTGTGTTAACACATTTTTCATGGGATGTATGCTGTTCACGTACTACTTTATCAATGTAAAATGTTTTTGTTGTCAGAATGTTACAGTGAAACTGAATCTGAGGAGGAATCACGTTCACCACTTTCCCATCGGAAGAAAGTCAATACAGTGAGGAACATACACAAACACTCATGTTGTTCCAAACCCCAAGATTGTATTATTTGGGATTGGGATTAATCAATACAGTAAAACCATAATTTTGTGAAATATACTATTTTATAAAAAAAATAATTGTTTTGTATATTAATATATTATATTATGATTTAATATATTATAAAATGTCATTAAACTCTGTGTTGGCAAATCTGGATGTTCAGCAGCCCTTACTCCAGTCTTCAGTGTCACATGATCCTTTAGAAATAATTTTAATAAGCTGATTTAATGCTCAAGAAACATTTCTTAATATTATAAGTAGTGTAAACAGTTTTTGTGACAACTTTGATAATTTTTTAATGTGACGTTGTAAATGTCCTTACTGCTACTTTTGATCAGTTCATTGGGTCTTTGCTGAATAAATGTAATAAACGTTTCAAATGTAGTGTAGAATGTTGCCACTTCACCTTTATTTTGTGGAAAAGAGCTGCTTGGATCATCTGCAATAAATGCAGAATTTTACAATAAACATAATTATAATTTTTTTCCATTATCCAAAAGCAGGAAATTGGCTGTGTGCATTTCCTATAGAACATAGAATTTTAACAGCGTTTCTTCTTTATTTTGACATAGAAAACTCAAACACAATCACACACACTTCCTCGAACAAAGGGAAAGCAGAACAGGATGTCAGCGCCAATGACCATTTCACAAGCAGGGGGCAGTAAAATTGCAGGTAAAGGATCATTGTAAAATATTATCAGCCTCTTTATATCTTTAAATCTTTATAGCCCTTTCAAAGCTAAAATTCATTCTTTAATAAAAAAACAATACTTTCACTAAACAAGCAAAATCTCTGTATGTCTCTCAGGAAAAGTAGATGAGATGGATGAAATGTTCCATAGCCTGAAGAAAGGAGGAGTGTCTCTGATTGGTCAGAATCAGCCGACGACTCATGACCAGCTACGTAAATCCTTCATCAAACGCAACAAAAACCCTGCTATCAATGAGAAGATACACACACTCCGTGCCCTCCAGAGCACACTTAAGGTGTTAAGACATGCATTTACACTCACACTAACAACCTAACATAAACTGTTGTTATTATTATTATTTCCTACTCATGTCAGTTGTTAAAGATGGACAGTTTAAAGTATAATACCAGTCATATACAATACAATAGAGTTGTAAAAACATTCCTGTTTTTACTGTAGTGTTGATCAAATAAATGATTAGAGACCTCTTTCAAACGCATTCAATCTTTTGACTGGTAGTGTATGGAAGCCAGGTAGAGTAGGTCATGCACACGGCGGTCTCTTCATTTCTCATTGGCTGCTGGTGTTTTCTAGGCGAAGGAAGCAGAGCTTCACCTGATTAACAAGATCCTGGAGGACTCGGAGTTCTCACCGCAGAATTTCCGTCAGTGGAAAAAGTTAAATGAAGAGCTACTGCAGGACATTGAGAGACAGTACAAACAGACAGACTCACCAAGCATAGACACAGTGTCCAAGGCCAAAGACGAGGCAAGCACACTGAATCTGAGTGATGGAGAACAGTTGGTAGATGCAGAGACACCTGATGACAGAGGCTCCACTTCTACAGAGGCACAGGTGCCAATGCAAACACATACCACAGTCACAGACAAAACTACAGAGAACTATTTTTACATATGACAACCGTTTCCTTCCTGTACTCTATTAAAACAAAACAAATGAGAGTGCAACGCTTGGATAAACATATGGATCTGACTTGCAGGCATCTGGGACAGAGCACTGGCTGTTTTACCAGAACTAAGCTTTTCAAAAACACTTCATACTTCTGCTGTTCATTCACTAAAAACTATCACTGAATTTATGATGCTGAACTGCCTGATGCTGGCTCAAGAACGAATCTGACATTAGGCACTTGCTAGAGGATGTTGATTGTATACTGATGTATGTAATTTTAAAATATATATTTTAGATGAATTATATCAATATGATGCCTATTTGTTTTATGTCAGGTATGTGTGTTAGGGTTTCCTAAATATGTCAGAAATATTATATGAATGCTTCTGGTATGTTCAGACATGATAGACAAGAAAGTATGATTTTATAAGAATGTATGTTTTTTTATTGTGTAGAGAATTTATGACAAGTTATAACTATATTTCCTGAGAGGGAAAAAATATACCTCATTGTACATAGTTTGTATTAAATGCCCAGAAATGGTAATTTCCCCAGAATTGCCACACTGTGGCGCCATGTGTTTTGGTCATGAGATATTTCACACTTTTGTCACCTGTTCCTTTGAGTCTTTTAGTGGGTTTTTTACCAACAGTGTATAATCATGCATTAAATGACTGTGTTTATATATATATATATATATATATATATATATATAATTGCTTCAGAATATATATTATTGTTCTCTTTTTATTCTATTTTAAAATGTCAGCAGTCAAATAATGTTTTTTTGTTTGTTTGTTTTAGTTTTTTATAATCCAAGGTAAAAACCCAGACATTTTTGTCCTAAAGTGACAAACTCATCTGTAGGAAGAAAGCAGTGAGTGTTAAATGACTTGGGTGTTTTTGTGTCTTCATGCTCCTGTAAAGAAAGCAAAAAGTCACAAAATGTAATAATAATTTATTTGATGTTACTTTTAATTAAAACAAAACAAAACAAATAGAAACAGGAGATTTGAATGATATTTGTCATTTGCTGTGTTTATGCAGAGCCAAAGCCAATCTCACCACAGCTGTTCCACTGAAATTAGTTTAAATCCTTATTAAATAGTTTTGAAAAAACATTTTCGATGTCAGTTTTCAATTTTCAAATAGAATATTTGTGATTGTCTCAAAAAAATATATATATATTTAAACTAATGACGTTTTCTGACCTCATGTCTTTGTAATGTGGGAATGTACTGGACAGGTGGCTGTGTATTTCCCCAAAATATTTGTTTTGCGTAAAATCATTAGTTAGCATGACAAGCCTATAGATAGTTTGTGCAGGTGTGATGATCTAGGCCTGTTACAAGCAGTCTTACTTTTCACATCGCAGGGGCAGCAGGAACAAATGCTTTGAAACATTTAATGAATCATCTAACACATATAGTATTACAGTCAATAACTAAACACATTTACAACAGAAAGATTTATCAAGTAAAGATAGTAATTACTTACAGATCAATATATTACAAGTAAATGCTTTTTACCAGCCATAGGCTTAAAAGAAATGAAACATGACAAATATTTCACACACTAGTGGGAAAAGCCAGAAATGACAACAGCCTTGTGACACTAGTACATTGCTTTCATTTTACAACAGCTTAATAATAATACAGTACTGTCATGATCAACGGTAAAATCTGCCACGAAACAGACAACTCATAGGCTACAATCTATGTCTTATCAATTGAGGGACCGTTCACACAGAATGCATCTTTGCATTTAAATGAGGCGCATGGTATGGGAATAAAAAGGAACGCAATGTATCCACAAGCATTTTTAAAAGTTGACAAAACCGAAAACAAATTAGTAAATAAATAAATAGAATTGTAAAATACAGAAAAAAATTAATCGCGCAGAAGAAAACAAAAACACATACTATGTGAACCAACCTCATGTTCACACCAAGGATGATAACTATATAAAGTTTTAAGACAGCAATAACGATAATAACGCCACAGAGGAGTGATGTCATTGAAATTGCTTTCAGAAAGACTAATGACAAAAACACTGACAATCAGAATTGACCTGACTTTGCTGGTATGGATGCTAACATAGAGTTCTTTATAGTATAGTTCTTGGTGTGAACAGGACTTAAGGCTTCTGTTAGCAGTTTCCTACATATTTTAATATAGTTCTCTTTAGAAACATCACGTGTATAATTCAGATTGGTCCAGTTAATAAAGACTACAGCTGCACTACACTGGGCCATGTGCCAATGTGTTTAAACACATAAGAGTCTCTTCACCTCTCAGGAACATTTGCTCCATCTAACAGTTTACCTCATACATCTCTGCACTGTCTTTGAGTCTCTGCTTACGGCAAGATGAACACTTCATGCTTTTTGAACCCAAAAAGCAGCGCGGCCCCTCCAGCACCTGTACCCAAGCTCCCACCCACCCGAAATAAAGCGACCCGGCTGGGTGTAACGTTAGTCGGGGTGGCTTGTGTACATTGAGTCCTTGCGTCTCTGATACGGTTGAATTCACCTCGATCCCCAGCTTTGAAAGATTATGAGTGTACACTCCTATGCAGCGAGACTGAGCACACCCGCCAGCGCCACCAATAGGCCACCAGCTGCAGCTACACTCCTAAGTGGGATATCAGTCCAGCAGCGGACACCCACGCTGGCGAGGACAATCCCAGCACCGCACAGGAAAAGAGACGAGAGCACCATCCCCTGGACCATTCGAACCCGAGCATCCCGCTGGTAGGGACCCCGATACGGGCCAGCACTCTTTGACTTCGGAGTGCACCACCTGCAGGCAGCTCTCCCACAGGCCGTCCGAACGAAGTAGGAGAAGCTCCGTAGCTCCGCCACGCCCTGCCGCACCCAACCGCGCCTGTCCCCTCCCTCCACTGTGGCGTGAATCGGCGCAGTGAACACCAGCACAAGGCCCAAGGGAGCAAACACAACCCCCATCAGCATGGACACTGGAGTGTGCATCACGTCTTTGTCGACTTGTAGCTTTTCAGGATGATGCTAAGCTTGAAACCACTGGCGAAGACCTGGGGAAAAGAGTAAAATTTCAGTTAAACTCATCCCACTCGCACAGATTCTAGAAGATTCTTTCATTTAAATCATCCCCTCAGACACCCGTCGTCGGAAATGCATTCCTGGATTCGCAGTCTGTTAGATCTAAAAGAGGAAGAGTGCGTATATGCATGTCTTGTTAGCCGATGACTCTCTCTTTTGAGCTCTAAGAAACATCGTCATTCCTGGCAACCAGCACAGTGGAGGTGAATGGCCCGCTGTTGCTAAGAGACAGTAACCTGGACGATTGCATCTTTTGTGGTACATCTGAAATGGTTTTGCACTATCAGCCACAGGTGCTAGTCTCTGAACATCATCTTTTGACGCAATTGTGTGGTTGTGCT